>NC_069362.1:62010530-62313560 GCF_021730395.1 Mercenaria mercenaria
GTTTGGTTTGAATCATCTGGCCCGAAAGTAACTGATTACTGGGCAGTAACGAGGCTCTGCCGAGTTACCGCAATACAGTTTCCCTAGCGCCAGATATTTCGATCCACAACTTCTACCAGTGACAGATTCTTGTTCTTGCATACCATACGCTTCAAATAATCGAAGAAATCAAATAGTAACAAATGCTTTTCTAATATGTACTATTTTATTAAAGAGCCTATAAATTTAAGCATTCATTCTTAAGTTACAGCACGTGAACCAACTTACACCCCGTGTTTTCCAGCACCGACAAAACACAAAAACCTCCTGTTAGGCATGCAAGGAAATGTAATTCTTTTTTAGCATTTGATACTTTCCATATGAGTATGAATGATATAAACAGATGACAGACAAATAATCCTTTTTTTTATTTCTACGACAAAAGTATTCGAGACTCTCTACTTGATATCTATGCTGGTGCATTTAATGTTTTTCTACTGTTTTAGATAATAACTAAGTCAAGAAGAATTGTTGGCTTAAAAACCCCATATAAATCAGGTTTGTTGGCTGACGTTACGTATAGACACTATTCTTTTTTTTTATTATTCGTTCCAATTACTTTAGGGTAATATATTGATACTTTATTTAATTTGATCTCGTAAGTCTATATATACTTGCAAAGAATGTGTTGTAGACACTTCATAGAATAGAGGGAGAGTTACTGTAGGCATTTCATAGAGTAGAAGGAGAAGCAATTATACATTTACATATTTCGTGCATTTGAGTAATATTTCAAAGTGGAGAAAGAAAATTGTATAGAACCGAAGAATGACAAAAATCAATACATGCAATTGATGACGTGACAGACAGTTACTGAACTAATATAAGTCGTTAACATTTATATTTATATACGATTTATAGAATATTGATTAAGAAATGATATATATCGCAACCTAGATTTATCATTGAATAAAATCGTTGTTTACAGTTCAGATGAGAAGGAATTACATCTCGAGGGTGAAGATGACAAAACAAAATCCCTGTCTCACATATATTATTTCAATCAAGGATTCTTATGTACACCTGCTGTGTTTGATGTGTTTGTTGTGCTCAACATTTAAAGAGGTCTACTTTTACTTTTTTACTTTTCGACACCAGACGAAAAAAAAAACGGACATCCGTTTTTCTCAACGTTTTAAAAGCTCTACCCTAATTGCCCGATAGAAATGTTAAGAATTAATCAGCCAAGGTAGTAATTGATAGCTTAAATGACACATCAAGCAACAAAGTAAACAAAATCCAAGTATTTGCACAAGATTTACAAAGACGCCCATATGACTAGGAGAACAATTTCACCTTCCACATATTATTCATTCCCATGAACTTAGCTAGAGCAGCCAGATTAGCCAGGGTTAGGGTTAGGGTTGGTTTCTGGCTACCCTGGCTGTTCTGGTTGCTCTGGCTAAATTCCCACACTTTATTATTCAGCATAAAATGCGTGGGAACGAACTATTTGAATTTCTGTCATAAAATATCTGTTCTTGAATCGTAACTATAAATTTCGCCTATTTAGACAGCAATTTCTGTCCGTTTCCATATGTTACTACAGTTTTACAGACAGTATAGCGGTTTGTCTGTTATCAGATTCACGTTTCAATCTACAAATTTATTGCTTTCTTTTGAAACCTTCGACTTTATAAGTCTTTATATACCGAATAGAGTTAACATATAAGAAAATGCCTTTGTAAGAAATTGGTAAATCGTAATAAAGCGATTTATGTAATGAAACAATGAAGCATAGAAATAAGGGGAAAGGAGTGTTGGGCCCAACATTGACTCTACCCTTGTGAGGAATGTAAAAATCTTGAAAAAATGTTCAAGTTGTGCATGATATTGAGCGTGGCAAAACTTTAATATGTGCAATTGATGTATCTTGAATAACGCGTAATTTGCTTTATCAACATAAGTATTTATGTGTAAATGTGCTACCAGCTGCTGTTACATGAATGTTGTAGAAGTTTTAACAATATTATTCCTTTATTACATGAACTAACTGCTACTAGTTCATTAATATACAAAGTCCACAAGTTTTGAAAGGCCCCGATGTTAAATAAATTCTACTACAAACAGAATTCATCCACGACTAGAGATTTGCCGACCTTTCCACAGTAACATGCAGTACCAATATGTATATCAACTGATAATGAAGAATAATTGATTAAATGAATAATTGTAAATTAAGGTATTAATTAAATAAAACTAGCTAAACACTGTAATGCTTTTAACTAACCGATTATAATTCATATTAATAAATAAGTAATAATAAGTTTTTCGGCGACGCCGTCTAAATTCGTTTTCGTTACCTATGCCACGTGACTTCAGTTTGCAAAAACGCATTATAGATAATTTATCAAAATGGAAGATTTATGCAACACTCTGCCTGACTGGACGAGAGTGTCAATTTCTTTCACTCTGTTGATTGTGCTACGCTGAGTGAAATGTAGACAAAGTGTTTATCCTAAACGACGCTGTTCACAGTTTTAAAGCTAACTTTGGCTCGGTATATTTAGCAAGAATATTGATATATCTCAAAATGATAAGTAAGTTTAATAAATATGATAAAAACCTGTTCAAATACCAACATATATCAAATTAAAGAAAGAGCTGAATACGGTCTGCGTATCACTTGAATAAGGGTGTGATGAGTCTTTTATGTAGAGGAGTGCTTTTTAAAAGATTTTCCTTGTTACAATTGTCGTCTGTATATGAAGGTTTCTTGCTTTTGTGACTTATTCAGATTGCATATTAAAATGAGTACTTGTTTGCTTTGATATATTTGTTATAAATTATTTAACTGATTTATTGTATATGAATATTTTTCTTTAGTATGGTATGCAAATATTGAACTCAGTTGAAATCTGTTTCATTATATATATGCTATATAATGACTGAATCTCATTACACTGAAACGAAGGTACGCTGCATACAGTTTATCTATGTGATATGACTACGGTCAACCTTTGCTTATGAAACAGAAATATTGAAATAATTACAATTGTATGTTTTGCTTGACCTTCACTTTTTTATACGTGTGACGTCATTGTCCAAAGATTCATGAATAGCGAATATGCATTTGTTATAGCGGGATCAGTTGGCCTATTCTAGAAAATAAATAAAAATAATAAATAAAAAAAAATCCTTTAATTGATTTTTTCTCATGTATTCTAATCAAACTTGATTTGTAGCATCTTTATTAGGCCCGCAGACAACTTTGTTCAGCTGGGACATTTGACCCCTTTTAGAGGCTGCTAGAGCTAAAACTAGAAATGCCTTTGACTTCATCTCAGTGTTGTAATATTTTCTGGTTTTTCGGGATCATTGATTTCAATTCATTTAGATTTGAAGATTGAATACCGCTTAAGCCGGTGCTAGGGGGCGTGGGCAGTGTTGCATTTTCCATTACTGCTCATGAACAGACTCAATCAAACCGAGTCTGCAATTTTCACTGTTTGCCTTGTTTTCGGTGCTTCCGAAGGATCTACTTTCCAGATTTTATTTATACAGCGTCTCATGAACAGCTTGGTGGATCTTTGTCATACTTGGTCTGGAGCATCATTATAAGGTCCTCTTCCAAATTTATTTATATAGGAACTTGGGGACCACTATAGCTCAAAGTAGATATGCCTTTCTTCGCATTAACCACTAAAATGTAATGTTTTTATCAAACTCTATGTGTAACAATATCGTAAGGTCTCCTGCTATTTTGTTACAAATGGGGATAGGGACCAATTTAGCTAAAACTATAAACACGTTTAATGACCTCTTCTCATGAACCGCTTCATGAATCTTCATCAAACTACTGCTGTAATTATTCGTCTAAGGATTAACGAAACAAAATTGCAACCCTACGAAACCTTTGCGAAAAATTAAAAGAGAACCATTAAATTGTTAAAGTGCGGTGTTTAGTTTTGCAATTTGAAAAATGTTAGATGAAAGATGAATGTTAGATGAAAAATTCATAAACTTCTTTCCTTATTACAATTCGCCGACTATCATTTTTAAAGATATTTCTTGTTTGTGTTCTTTATTTAATCAACGTCCGTTAACAGGAAGGAAGTCACGATGTTTAACGTCGAGTTCCTGTTAGAAATAAAATGTATCACATGCAAACGTTGTGGGAGTGAAATAAAGCCATTACAAAATGTTGGTATTGCACTAGTGTTTTATCAAGCTTTGATGCTGACGTCGCTTTCAGTAAAAAAAGCAGTTTGTCTACTATAATAGGTACAGGAAGAAGACTTTTCGATGTTTCAGTAAAAGCTAACACGTGATAAAAAGATTATTATATTTTTGTCTTCCCACATTGAATGCATTAAAGAATTTGAATAAAATTGATGAAATCGAATTTCGTTATTTTATTCAACTCGTTTAATAAATCCAATATGTAATATCCTTTGAATCCCAACGAGTGGATGTGTCGTTGAATGAAATCATTGCTTAGAGGAATTATATCAGAAAAACGCTGCCAGAGTGAAATAACAGTACGCATCGGAAAGACACACAATGGTTTTATTAATTGAAATCACTATTTGAGATATATTATTCAGATTCTAATACGATATTAAGGGTTAACTGTCAACAACCTTGACGACATCTACATTTGTGTACAAATTATTTGCCAGTTTTGCGTCGTACTTTAACCTCATAACCATAATATGCAAGACTGTCGTTTCATATAACGCTCATTAAAATAGCAGATTTATGCCGCGTCATACCAAAGACGTTTTGGCGCTCAGCATTAACAGGATAGAACTAGGACTGGTCAGCCCGGTGTCAGTATGATGTGACTGGGTGCGGTATCATGCCACGTGTCTACGGCGTGATATTCCAGTGAGGCAGCACTATAAAGTTGGACATTGTGCTCACTGCTAAAAGTAGACACCGTCGGTTATATGACTGAATTTTTTTTGGAAAAGACGTTAAACCCGAACACACATACACACCTGAATTTAGCTAAATTTCTTCAGTTCTCTCTTAAGTCTTTTAGTTTCCAACGTATAAATTAGCTAAAGAAAGTATGTTTACAAGCCAGCAGAGGTAAGTGTCTTGCTGTATCAGCTTTACTTTTGTGAGTGGAAACAAATGTTTGTCCTTAAAAGCAATCAATGATTAGAGCCATTGGTTTTCATGATAATCGTGAAAAATGGTAAAAAATAAGTGACAATTCAAATAATTAAACTAGAAAGCTTTTAAGAGTAGCCGTATCTTTATTGAAAAATCCTTTTATTCCTGATTTTTAGAGACATTTAAATGACAGGCGATGTTTTTATAGAATCGTAAAAACTCTTTGCTTTTTTTTCTCCAATAAAACATGAAAAAAAATAGATTTGCATTAGTCGTATTACTTTTGTCTTTAAAGAAACGCCAAAGCTGAGAATGGACATTTTCATAAGTAGGCCAAGGAAAAAAATGTTTATTCACATACCTTATGTTTTATCTATAATTTCATTTAATTTGTTTTATTTGATTAAAGTCATTTAAATGACTTTCTGAGGGCTGTCGGTCCTAGCCAATTTCCAAACTATGTTTATATATTAAATGCGTTCAATATCGGTTTGTTCTAAAACACTAAAACTGAAAAGTTGCCATATGACATAATCGTTTTCAATGTGACTTCAACAAACAAACAAACAATCAAACAAAACAATCAAACAAACAAAACAAACAAACAAACAATCAAAAACAAAATATCGTCAGACAGGAAACAAACAAAGTTGGTAAAGAATATAGAATATTTAAGGGATATGTCGCATACCCTAATATCCGTGCAATGCAAATCGATTGCGTTACGTACATGATGTGGTATAATCAGTAACATGTCTCCCATCCCATATGTACTATACGTTTTTAATTCCTGTAGAAAACCGAGAAGTGTCACTAATGCCATTACTAACAACGTAGATCACAAACCTACATGGAAAAAGAAAGATAACTGGTACTACTTCGCTCAGTATTGTCATCTGTTTTGTTAAGTCCCTTTATACTGTACGGCGAGTAAAAATTCCAATAACAAAATATTGTTATTATGCCCCAACGATAACTTGATGTTTACAAACATGACTATAAATATATTAAAATTGAATTCAAGATTTTTTCCATCAAGTTAAAATCTGAATATTTCTGTCGGCAATTAGCAAGTTAGCACTCCAAGGTATTATTCGAAGTATTGAACTTAGTCGTGAAACTCAGACTGACGCGGATAATATCTATGAAAGACTGTGCGACGTGATTTTATCGGAAATGAGTGAAAATATTCCAAGCTATTCGCCGAACCGAGCAACACGCAGACGATATAAGCACGCGAAACCCTACTGGAATGAAGAGCTTTCCCAGCTGTGGCAAACTATGCGGTCGAGAGAAAAATAATTTCTAAAAGCAAAATCCCATAGCACAGCTTCCGAAAAAAGGCGCCAGTTTAAGTTAACGCGAGATCGTTTTAATAAACGTTTGAGACAATGTGAACGTGAATACCGGAAGTCTTTGGCGGACGAAATAGAAACTCTTTCTACGAAAAATCCAAATGACTTCAGGCAGAAAGTAAAATCTCTAGGTCCCAGAAAGTGTTCGAGCATTCCAATCGAAATAATAGACGAGTCAGGTGAAATATGCTATGACGAAAATTTGGTTTTTGAAAAGTGGAAATGTGGCTTTACAAAATTGTACAATGGCGATCAAAGTAAATATTTTGACGAAATCTTTTATAATCAGTGTAAGCAACATAAATCTGTGATAGAGAATGAAATGCTTGATCCTTTGTATGTAAGTAATATGCGTTTAAACCACGACATTGCAATTGAAGAATTATCTTCTGTTGGTATTGACTCGATTCCGTACATTGTACTCAAGTTTAATAACGTCATCATAGTGCTGACGGAGCTATTTCAGTTAATATTTGACTCCGGCATAGTTGCTTCTATATGGAGAAAAGTGGTTATATTCTCGATCTTGAAAGACCCCTCATCCGATAAGCGAGTGCCGATGAACTACAGAGTAGTGAGTTTACTTTCGTGCATTTCGAAACTGTATAGCAGTCTTCTGAAGACTCAGTACTTATTTAGAGAGCAGTAAGATAATTGCCAATGAACAAAACGGATTCCGAAAATCGCGCTCCTGCGAAGACCATATTTTCACTCTAAATAGTATAATAAGAAACAAGGGGAATGTTAAGGCGGCCTTCTTGGATGTAAAAAAGGCGTTCGACTTGGTAGACAGAGACCTCTTATTATATAATTTACTTCTCAATAAAGTTGATGGAAAGTTTTATCATTCGATCAAAAACATGTATACTGACAGTGCCATGCATTAAGATGAATGGGTCTTTGTTCCAGTGTTTTTCAGGGGTTCGTCAGGGTGATAATTTGTCGCCCACAATTTTTTCCGTGTTCGCCAACGATCTGGCCACTGAAATAAATAGGTTGAACGTGGGGGTTGAACTTGGAGCTTTTAAATATTCATTACTGTTATATGCTGACGACATTGTGTTCCTAGCTGAGAACGATCAAGACTTACAATTGATGTTAAACACAATGCATGAATGGTGAAAGCGTTGGAGGCTATTAATTAATATAACAAAATCAAAAGTCGTCCACTTTAGACAAAAAAGACGGCCTCGCACTAATTCATATTTACCATTGGTGACAATAGCATTGAAACAGTGGATACCTATAAATATTGAGGGGTATTTTTTCATGAAAAACTGGACTACTCGTGTACAGCAAAAAAGCTTTCAACAGGCGTAGGCCGCGCACTTGGAGGCATTTGCTCAAAAGTCAACAACGTTAAGGAATTTGGTTTTGAGACTTACGAGAAATTATACAATGCATGCGTAATTCCAATACTAGACTTTGGCTCCTCAGTGTGGGGGTTCAAACCCCAGTCACCCATTGATTCGGTCCAAAACAGAGCTATTCGGTTTTTCCTCGGTGTGCATCGGTTCACACCAACTCTAGCAATAAACGGAGATATAGGCTGGTTACCAGCTACACAGAGACGTTGGCTAAATATGCTGAAACTATGGAATAGACTGCTTGCATCTGATGATACAAGAACTACAAAAAGAGTTTTTGACTATGATTATGAAAATGTTAATACGAATAGTAACTGGTGTTCAGAAATTCGGCAAGTTTTCGAACATATCAATTTGACTGAGTTTTGAGAATAAATCCCAAGTTGATATTTCTGAGGCAAAACGAAGATTATTTAGATTTTATGCTGACGAGTGGCCGGAAAAAAACTGAATTATTCGCCGAAACTGAGAACCTATAAATTGTTCAAACGTAAGTACGAAACAGAAACTTATGTTAAACTTAATTTATCCAGAAGAGAACGCTCAGTCATGGCACAGTTCCGGTGTGGAGTCCTAGCCCTTAGAGTGGAAACTGGCCGTTTTATTGGCGAAGGCCTTAATAATAGATTATGCAAATACTGTACAAAAAATGATACTGAAGATGAAAGGAGGCATTTCCTCTTAAAGTGCGACTTATATAATGATTTAAGGCAACGAACATTTCAAAGGATTATCTCAGACTCTGAGCGAAACTCTTTTTCAGATGTTGATTTAATAACAACATTATTAGTTGACTTTCCAAGGAAAACGGCTAAGTTCCTGTCATGTGCATTCGACCGTAGAAAATCGTTAACATTTAGGTGAATATGAATACTGTTTACTAACATTTAGTCTAAAAATGATTCGATGTTGGAATCATCCATCTACAGATTTTTGATCCATGTCGAAATTAATTTAAGTTATAAAATAGTGACTTATAGGCCCATTGGGCGGTTGTACTGTAAAATAGTTATATTTTGCTGTTGTATTTATTATGTTGTACAGATGTCACTGTAATAAAAGAATTATCTATCTATCTATTTCTAGTTTTACTACCAATTAAAATGAGCTCAGACGTAAGGCATACTGTCCATATTAAGGATGTAGGAACGAATTTTTTTCTAACGTTAAGAATTTTTCATACTCTGTGAGCTTGAAGAACACTAGTTTCCAAGACAAACAAGAGAAAAAACACAGGTCACCGAACTCATTTTAATTTTATAGGGCATTTTCTTAACCCACTGTTTAAGCATTTCTGAAATTTTGTAAAATTGAAAGAATGGTGGTATTTTATAAAACATAGAATATCCCACTTAATGTTATACGGATTTCAGGTCTTACAGGTTAATACGAATACAATTGATGTCAGTATTATATAAGCATAAATATTACTAACAAATCTCTTTCATTTTTACATGTTGACATAATTTTCCCACCCACTTTATTTCCAATGGAAAAAACGTATTTAGATCTACAAAAAATTCTTATGTTAAGATTTTCAAAATATTGTGCAGCTTTAATGACAGACACAAATGCTTCAAAATGGAAAGAAGAAAAGTAGGGGTCACCTTGCATCTAAGAGATTTATTAAGAAAAAACTGTTAAAAACTGGTGAATTTTTGTTATTTTTTGTTCTTTTTGTTTTAATTTATATTTCACATGCGCAGTTAGTCAGTTAAAAAAAGAATATATTTACATATCTGCCTGTTGATACTATTAAAGATGATACCATTTTGATTCTCTGTGATTCTATTACGACAAAAATTATTCTAAAAGTTATTTTTGTTACTTTTAATTGTTGATATTTAGACATGTAACAATTTGATTTTTCTCAAATTAATCGATATATTCGTGAAAATACTTGCTTATACATCAGAATATAATTCAGTTTCATGTCATTGCATGACTGGAAATGAACCATTCAATTTGACGAACAAAGGGTGCCTAGTCTTTTCTTACCAGGTCAGAAAAAACACAGTTGCGTGTCAGAGATAAATAAAAAAAACAACATCATATGATCCCTTAGCTCACCATATGTACGTCGTGATGAACAATTTATTTTCAAATGCAATTCCACTGACTCCTAAATGGCTCCTAAATGCCATCCATTTCTTATGGGAATAAGTAAACGTATTCTTACATGTTTATTAGATCGTTTATTTGTAAAATATATGGAAAAGCGCCTCATTTATATTCATTTATAAAATACATTATCAATGAAGTAGTTACGTTAACACACGTTAACACAACATGTATGTTATTTATCTTCATTTAATATATTCCAGCGGTATAGAAAACACACGACAAAATACGGAATTTCGGTAGAAAGGTCGACCATTTAAGTTCGTGAATACTCCATGTTGTTTATTAATTGGAAGGCCTCGGCATTATAAACGATATGAAATAATTAAATATGACAGAGCTCGCGTTACAAATGGTCCTGTATTGTTTTTTATGGAAATACATATCCCTCTTGGGAACCTATCTTGTAATGTTATGCTTTAGCGTTGAGAAGCCGACAAAAGCGCCTCATGACTTTTAGATACATGCTCATTTTCATCTGTTTAATATTTCTAGCAAGATGCTTAATAATTTAAACAAGAAGTCTCTTTTAAAAAAATATTCGGCTTGGTGGGTACTTAATGTGTTGAAATGTTCGATTGCAGTAAAGATATAGAACAGTCTTCCGCGCGTTGTTAGATAAGATAAGTATACATTTTTTCTTGACAAAATTATGACGCTTTACGAAAGAGTTCGAATATTCCTGTGCAATTTTGAATTAATTCTACGTTCCTGACACATTTCGGTAGATATACCAGCAAACAGACGGCAGTATGTGATCCAAAGTCATATCAAACACCTGCATTTATTGCTATGGGGGAATTCAAGTACATAACAGAGGTTATGGAGATAGGCCGTCAACTACACTATACTACAAAAGTTACACAAATTTGGAGTTCCAAGAGTCGTGTACTAAAAACCAATCATCATCCAGTTAAAACTCGAATATTACTTATCATACCTCCTGTCTATAGTAATCTTTCGTGCTTCTCCGATAAACGTCATTATTAGAGACAGTATCTATTGTATCTTTGTAATACTCTATTGAAATGTAACAAAACTTTTTGTGAAACAGTATATTAACTTCAGCCATATAAAAGTAAGCAAGTATTCATTTCTGTCCAGTCCGGGTTTTTATGGGTTGAGGAAATATAAAGTTACGACTTTTATTGGTTCTTTAAGTAGGTCAGAAGTTGTCTTAATATTAAGTAGACGCTACGCCGAAAAAATAAGTTCCAATCTATATGATCCTAGAAAAAAATCAAGAACTGTAACTATATGTCTTACGATTAGCTAAGAATTATGTTTAGAATCATTTTAAGGTCGCCAGTATGTAATATGATAAGCTTAATTACGCCGTGAAAGTTAACATAAATTTAAAAAAAGTAACAACGAAAATGATATTGTTCCATGCATTACCTTAATAATACCGCATCATTATATTGCATACTCAGATCGCTTATCACTATTGTCCTATAAAACAAATATATTTCTATTATACGCAAATTATCACTTATAATGGACTTTTTTAATGAGTCTGTCGTGTGTCGTTATACAAAAGTTTTGTCTAAATGAAACTTGTTATTTCTCCAGCGCGTCACTAATAGTAAACGCCTGTATTATTCCCAAGTGCGACGCTAACAACACAACGTCGTGGTTTTTCCCAAGTTCTCCGCTTACAGTGTTATTTCCCAAGTGCGACGCTAACAGTAAAATTTCAGAGCGACACTTACAGCGAAACGCATGTATTCGACGCTCACAGCGAAACTTTGTTAGAATCATTACCCAAGTGCGTCGCAAACTGTAAAACTTCAGTATTTTCCCAAGTGCGACGCTAAGAGTAAAATTACAATATCTTTTCCCTAGTCCGGCGCTAAAAGTAAAACTTAAGTATTATTTTTCCAGTCCGATGCTAACAGTTTAACTTCAATATAATTTTCCTTGTTCGACGCTAAAAGTAAAACTTCAGTATTATTTCACCAGTGCGACGCTTTCAAAAAAAACGTCTGAGGAGATTTTAGACGATGATTAAGGATTTCTATCTATATAATCAGGCGATTTATAACATTTACCAGACAGTCTTACGAGGTAAACTGATATACGATTTTCCGTTTAAGATTTCTATTGATCATAAAAACATTTCCTGGAATGATTAAGACATGTAATTAGTTGTAAAACAAATTTCCGTACAATCATATAGTTGTTCCTTGACAGTTTAACTTGATATCTGCAAAGGAGGACAAAGTAGAAACCTTTTTTCAGAAGGTCTAGACTATGGCAAATTTAAGAAATAAAATAATGTAATTTGAACAAATATAGGTCAAACGTATTAAGGTGTTTCTGAGGAGTTTCTTAGATGAAATGTTCAGCAATCTTAGCAGAATATATGCCAGATATTGAAGTGTTGTACATGTATATCAGTTTTATGATGTATGTAATTACTTTATTAAACTTGTTAAAATATTTCCAGTCATTTTTATGTACGTCTGCATAAACACAATGTAATGGAAGTCATGAAATTCGGATAAAGCTTTCCTTTCTCATAAAACGTCGCCCCGTACTTGAATTAACTAAATCAAATCAAGTCTGATATTGGAATGAGTAAGAAGACAATGCTGTAGTACTAATTTGCAAATGGAAGCCATGTTTAGATGGTTTTATCTGATATTGCAATGAGTAAGAAGACAATGCTGTAGCACTAATTTGCAAATGGAAGCCATGTTTAGATGGTTTTATCTGATATTGCTATGAGTAAGAAGACACTACTGCAGCTCTAATTTGCAAATTTAAGTCATGTTTAGATGGTTTTATTTGATATTGCTATGAGTAAGAAGTCAATGCTTTAGCTTCTAAACATGAAATGGTCTATAGTAGTGGTCTAATCATTGCAAGACTTCAATATACTGCTTCGAAACTTCAGTAGAAGAGGCCAAAGAAAACATTTTTATAACTGCTACTCGTTATGAAGGTGTATCAATTTATTGTTTTGTGTCTGAAGTAAAATTACACTGTCAGCAGGACGTTTAAGTACCTATTAAAGAAGTTCTTCCCGAACAAACATGGTGGTGATGTGTTTATGTATTTCTCAAAGCTAGTAAGCAAGATAAAGAAAAATAATTAGTATTCTCCACGAAGCCTTAATTCATGAAATCAATAGATACAAACATCCGTTTGTAATACACTTGAGAGACATGTACATTTACATCAAAAATTGAAAAGTTTGACCATAATGGCTTCAATGATTACATAAGTCTACCGATATTTAGTTCCTGCAATTGCATCTGTTCATTGTAGACTTACTCTATAATGCCATCATCATTCAGCTGTAAGTATATTTTCTGTAGCATTAAGTCGTTGTTTCATGCGATTCATCTGCTTCTTACTTATTTTATAATAACGACTGACAATGTCTTTAGCCTTTACCTTGCTAAATTTCTATAATGAACTTGTCAGTCTTTCAATTTGGACAGTACCATTAACTGTTAAAAGGGGTGCTTACCAAAAAGATAATGACTTGATGGCGAACAATACAGGTCATGATCAGACTGCACGGATGTGCAGGCTGATCATGATCAACACTGGTCGCAAAAGCAGAAACAGTAGTGTCCAGCATGATAAGCCTTCGTATTCTTTAAATTTTCATGTCAACATATATAATATTGATATAAAACAGTAACAGATGTTGTACACAAAATGCTCATTTTACAAAATGTTGATGAATTATTTCTATTTAATTTTAATTGTTTAAGATATTTTGACATATATCTACAGTAAACCCGCCTGATATCGCTGCCATTGATTAACCATTTCGTGTCGTCTGGAATCTCCTTGCAATCAAATAAAAGCGTCGGCGTTTCAAGTATAACATCTGTCAGATACTTGCGTAAAGTAGGATGTTTTACACTCTTTATTCATATAACTGACACTTTGTCGTAGACGAAGTTCAGATAAAGCACACATTTGGGACTGTTTTATTCTTTGGGTTAGACAGTAACAATATATTTTGTATGTAGATAAATGTTCATGAATTCTCAACTGTTATTATACGACAACGTGGAGCCATTTACCGAACGCATGTGCTAATGAAGCAGCTACGTCCATGACATGATTGAAAGTTAAAGATTTTTGAAAATAACATTATGTTAGTTGATATTTTGATGTAGGCTGTGCAGGTTTATAATTATTATTTATCACTGTTGAAAACTGACTGTATTTTCATGTATACATACCGCACACACTAAAGTATTTCACACGATACATTCCCAAGGTACAATGGTTTCATATTTTGAAAGTGCGACACATGAGTATGAATACACAGACATAAAACCCAACAGGATATAATATGACTTTAAGAAGAAACTATTTTTCACTTTTGAGTCTATAATTGCCATAACAAGTTACATAAAAATGGTCTTTGGCTAAGACAAAAGGCACCCCTACGGGCATATTTCTATCACAGAAGGGCATCTAGGTAGATTTGCCAACCTTCCGTAAACCAGTCGGATGGCTATCTTACATGAAGAATTCTACCCTCTAAGGCGAGGCTCGAACCCGCACCGGTGAAGGGCCAGTTATTTGAAGTCAGCCACCTTAAACCACTCGGCCACAGAGGTCCTTTTTCATAAAGAAAGATACACAACCAGATATTCTTAATTGCAAGAAGCTCATAAATTTATAGCGATACATGCAAGTTATGAAATAACATCGAATTATATGCATCGCAGAGATTTCAGTCATGTCATGGCGTTTTCCTGTTATTCAATCTGATATTCAAATACGTCTATTCAGTGTTTATCTCAACCTTGATGCTTGATGCACAATGCAATTTATCATCACTTGCATTACGCGTGCGTTGCGCCATAGTTTAGCATTCGAGTAGCAAAATGCTCAAAATGTTAATGGTCTAACAGCAGACAAGAGCATATGCTATTACATTCACTGGGGAAAATAATGATAAGCTCAAGAAATATCGTTAGATTATAGTGTAAATTTACATTCATACTAAACAAAAACAATTCTGTTTAGAATAAAGCGGGAAGAAGATTTCTATGGGGCCTCATTACGAATGGTAATTTACAGTTAATGGCTTGTATTTGTCATATATTTTATGGGACAATACTGATTTTATCACAAATTATGAATTGTATTACACAATCTGGTATTGATGATGGGATTCATTTTCTGCTAAAACGGATAGATCATACTGTAAAAATACTCATAATCACTTTGTTATGCTTCAAATTAGATATGCAAATCAAATACGCTGATGACTTGCTTGCTTGTGCTTCTCACTGGATGCAGTATTCGTTTGTGTAAATATAAAATATAATACAAGTAAGAAGAAACGTTCATTCTGCAGAGGGTTGGTTGAGCGAATCATCAAAGACACGAACATGAGCTATTGTTGATCGAGGCCGCGATCATATCGCTGGGGAAAATATTTCATGATGGACCTGTGAATTCTTTACTTATGGGTGAAACAGGTCTCATAAGCGTAAATACGACTAGCTTCTACTGATTATAAAACATACCGTACGATTTGTTGTGAATTAACTGTTGTTGTACTTTTAGTAGTTCAACCGCCACCCTTGTTTAAGAGCAACATTTAAAAAACACGTTTTTTTTCATCCTCAAGTAATAAGTAAGTAGATAATCAATCTAGACGCATAATCTAACTCTTTACATAGAGCGCCTACTTCACCCGATTTACATTCGGAACATTTTCACGCGCTTCGGGCTTTATCGTATGTTTAACATGGGATTTTTGAACCGTCCAAAGATGTTGGAAATGTTTGTCTCATTGTTTATTTTTTTTAAATAAAAATGTTACTGCTTTCATTGTCTACCACTTTTTTTCCACCCTTGCCTGAAAAAACAGTAATGAGTTTGTACACTGTTCAGACAATTGTGCTCTGTTGAAATTTAACCAAACACAAGTTTACCTGCATAAACAGAAAGCATGAATTGTCACCATGCGCGGATCCGGGGGGGGGGGGGGGGGGGACCGGGGGTCCGGACCCCCATGGAAAATCTTTAAAAAAGGAAAGAAGACAAGAAGGAAAGAAAATGTTTTCGAAAAAGGCAACATTAGGACTGCGTGTAAAGTATATGCGGCTGCTGCAACATACGACCCCGACATAATTCATATTATTTATCTAAAAGAAACTAAGAATTTTACCTTCAAGAAAGCTTGGTTTTATCATTTTCCCAAATTTAACAGGTTAGTCCATAGAACTGTCCCAGAATGCAAAAAATGAAGTGCTAAATTTCAAAATTTCCAGGGTGGGAGGCAGGGGATCGAACCCCCTCTGAGAAAATTGGCTGTGTCCGTGCATGGTCACTATACCTGTCCAGTACTGGACATTATGGTAAACGCTTCTTTTCTGCACAAATGACAATTTCGCAACTTCTGTCCGGTTTGTACAAATTTCTGGCCGCGATAAACCATTTGACTTGTTCACTTTATTTGAATTCAGCCAGTCTGTTCATTTAGTTGAATACTAAAATTAATTTGTATATTTATAAACAAAGTAAAACATATAGACCATACAAACAATATCTCAGTAGGACGCGTTTAAAACGGTCAGTGGCAAAACAACAATGGGATGTTTCGATTGTGATCCAACCATCACCCCTCCCCCTCTCTCCCTATCTCTCCAATGTTTTAAAGATAAAGAACATTGTGTGTAAATATAAGTTGCAACTGCCTGCTGAATCCCTTAAAAAGAGAATAAAGAATTAAAAAGCTAGTACGCTGTATTTGCTTGATTGTGTTCTATGATTCCAAATGATTTGCGTACATATTTTACTGTTTTAAAAATGACGTCGTTTGGGCTGTCGAAGATGAAATTCAAAATTCCCAGCTCTTACTACCTTTCACATTTATTTAATTCGTTCTTGCATCTCTTGAGGAATATAATCAGATAGATCGTCAAAGTTTCACTATTCGTTAAATGTCATGGAATGATAAAATAGGGTTATTATAACAGTAGCTCGATCTGGGATGCTGTATTCGGCTCGAGTGGATTTTGCCTGATCGGATCTCACGAGGCGCGCATGCGCCTAGTGTGATCCGTCCTGGCAAAATCCACGAGAGCCGAATACAAAACCCCAGCTCTAGCTACTGTTGTAATGACCCTTTTATTATATACCTCCATCTTTTTGTTTGTTTATTTGTAATCGAACGAAATCTTAAATGTTTGTTGATGTTAAAATGAAATGAGTGATGTTTTTGTGTGCGCTATTTATATGACTGTGTCAGCTCATGCATATTAATGAAAGTAGTCCGGCCACATACAATACGGAAGGTACAATACAGGATTTTGGAAGGTACAATACGGGATCTTTTCAGCCTGTTCGTATTTCCTAGTGAAATGCAAGCTGTGTTTTTGACAGAATTTATATAGGTATATAATAAAGGTTTATATTTGTTGAATAGGAATAAGAAATAAATTAAACTTATTCTGTACTTGATATTAAAAATATTCTTCTCGAATTATGAGTCATGTCGGCTCTGACAAACAGTGCAGACTCAGCATTTCTGTGACGTTCATAAAATGCCTTTGAAAGGCTTAACTAAACTGCGCAACAGCTTTGTTTTTCTATTCAGAGACAATTTGTCGGAAAAGATGTTCAGATAAGACGCCCTAGGGACTGTTATTTTATGTTTTAGAAAGAGAGAAACATATGTCCGTAGACAGTTTGTTGCTTGTAACGACACAGTTTTAAGCCATATGGAATTTTTCAGCTTTTGATTGTGGAGGGAGTGTTTCATGATGGATGGCACCTTGGTAGAACAACCGATGTCTTGCTCACATTAAAAAATCAACGCCCTGAGCAAGGCACGAACCCACATTGGTGAAAGGCAAGTCAGCGACCTTAAGCACTCGGCAATGGAGGCCCCTTATCTGTAGTTATAAGCTGTACTGCTACATCTGTGACTACTGCCATTACTAATTAATAATGATGATAAAGTCTTTATATAAAAGGTGTACATATTGTGAGACAATATTAAACCATTTTATTGTATATATGAACCTTAAGTGTTTTTAAGGATGAATATAAATATAAGAGTTTTTTTAAGTTTACAACCTAAGGGAATCGGAACACAGGGTGATAACAGACTTCGTAACGCTATTTTCCCAATCTTCACCAGCTGATTAATTTAAATGCTAGAACAAGACTTTTAACGAATACTTTAAACAAAAAGTCATTGATGGTCTTTAACAGAAATTATTGATCGCAAAATGTTGAACATTTCATTTTGTTATGTCATGAAGTTCGATTTCATCGGGCTCTTAATTTCATTCTAATACTATTTATTACGCTAAAACAAAATAACCTAGACTAAAAGATTTTTCACTTTGACCTAATTCGCATCACTAAAATGGCACATGTAAACAATTATAAAGTGGATAAACAATAAGAATTAATATAAACAATAACAAATATACCTATTTGGAACAGAAGTCTTGGATTTTGTTCAGTTAACTTTTCCAACAAGCGTTTTTCGTATATTTTTTACAGATCTAGCCTCATTTAGATTTTAATGTAACTTTTCCATTATAAAATTTCGTACTGTATATATCTTTCACACAGTCACTTTGGAGTAATTTTGATAGGTTAGTTGGTTCTCAGCTTGCTAAAAGGCAATGCACAGAAAGAAAGTAAATGTAAACCCCCATGGTACTAGAAAGATTTGTTGTGTTTCGTTATTTTCAAACAAAGACCCTGCCATAATAACGACCCCTGAAGAAGGCAGATATTACAGGTTCCTGTTCCTATAGTTTTTATTGTCTAACTGGAATTCTTTTAAAGATGATAATGCACTGTTTTCTGTACACTGGATATACATGTTTTGTCAACTCTGCATGTTTATTTTCAAATTAAATTGAATTGTTTATAATGGCTTCAAGAGTTTTCTATATTTCCATATCAAATTACGAACGTTTATTAAATGGGTTACTTGCATATTAATTTCCTGTAACAATAAAAGTGTATTGTTAACTGACACTGAAATGCGATAGAACCATGTATGAGGAAATCATTAGGCGGAAGTATATTTTATGTCATTCATTTTCTGACATAAAACGCATATTCTAGTTTCGTTGTTCATATGTGTATATATATAGATTAAAAAAGTCAAAGAAAAATGTATTATGAAGTTATTATATTATAAATTATTCATGTATAAATAAAAAACTGACTAAGTAATTTTGTCATAAAAAAAGTGTATAACCACAGCATTTTATCCTATATGACTTACGGACCTATAGATATTATCCTAAATTATATTTAAATTCGTTTCTCTCGTCTGGTTTTATGTCCGTGTTGTTATATAGCATTTAGAATTTGTTATCGTTTGTATTTCAGGGATGTATTATGTAAAATCCATTTAAATTTACATACATAAAAGGAGAGCTATTATATAAATGTGCTATTATAATAATGATAAAAAAACAACATTTAGTTCACGACAGTCGTTATTAATAGCAAACACTCATAAAGTATGGTGTAACTATAGATATACCGCTCAATCAGAAATGACAAATAGAAATTCCAGTTTGTTTAAGAAAGGACAATTCGACCTTCTTCAGAATGTATGCTGCTTCTATATCGCTGTCGGACTACAGCATCTCGTCATCTATTGTATGTTTAAGTCAAATAAAAACGTCACCGTTTCAAGAACAGCGTCTGTCAGGTATTTGCGTAGCCTATGATATTTCACTGTCCTGTCGCCATTTCAAATCACACACTTACAACGTTCTGAGAAAACACACATTTTTCTGAATCTGTTTAACATTTAAATGAATTATTTCATGCAAAATTTCTTAATTCAGTATCTATATTATTGGTTCCTACTTCCAAAATATCATATACCATACCCATAAAGTTCCGGATAATTAAACCTAGAAATGCTAGTTATATTTAATTGCATCTGATGATAAACATATTTTGTCAAGAATGATGACAGATATTGATGTTTTGAAAAATTACACTCAACATGCTGAAAAGATGAATTCTAAAATAGTAATTTATCAGGCCAGACGATATGCTGTTGAAATTCATCCGGGGAATACCTATTTTTTGCCATTTCATTACTTTCATTCCAGAATTTCCATTCTAAGACGAAAAACATGAACATGTTCATTAAAACACGACAATATGATATTGATCTCATGTCGACATATTATTTGGCTCCATACTTGTGTCAAGAAAGAGTGCGACCAAATTTCATCTGCTATTCTATATGCCATTCAGTCATTTCGGTATTACATTTAAATCTCACGCTCTGATTCGATTATTAGGCTCTAAGAAAAGCTCGCCATCCGTCTAGGCACTCACGTATTTTAATGCTAATAAAATATGATTGCGAGTACCTACTACATTTTGTACTATTGTATGTATGTGCCGTGGAATTATGCATCCCTATCTCATCTACATGTTTATATAAAAACATATTATCTCAACACACTTTTGCTCTCATGAAATTATACTGCAGGCAAATGAACTATCTACTAAATATATATTATTTCTGATTGGCAGTTAAAAATGAACGGGCAGGCCAAACCTTTCTATAAGAATTTCATGACAACTTACATTTAATGACAAGTATATAGTCCATAATTATGATCGATGCTGGATTTTGATTTTATGGGGAAATGATTACGCTTTATAAAAATTAATGCTTTTTACTACAGGAGGATTGTCATATTTTTCACTTTGCCACCGGATAGCACGTAATTGTTTCAAAGTTAGAAATATGACCATTTGAAATTAAAACTGTGCCTTGCACTTCTCGCATTATGGTGTAAAAGCAATTTTTGTTCAGTTTGTTTCAAGGTATCTGTTAGAAATTGTTCAATATCATGGTCTCTATTCAATGTCGGACGATTTTGCAATTTAAAGTAAATACTGAAATAAACACTGATAAACGACCCATATTGTAAATTATATTGTTCAAAACTTGGTTCCATTTACACTTATACACTAGTAAACACATATGAAAATATAATCATGGCTATCTGTCTGGACATTCAACCATGTATTCCTTAAAGTGTGTAAGATATCTCACACACTGTCCGAGCAAATATTTGAAAGGCTTTATAGACATTTATCATTTATTATTTCAAGATAACTCATTCGTGAGATATATATGATGATATAGCAGCGGTATTATGCCGTTCTGATATTTTACGCCCAACTAGCATTTTATATGCGACTTCGTCGTCAATTTTTTTCATCTCTCAAAGGAGCTATACATGGCAGCGCATAATCACATTTCGAAATAAATGCCATTTTCAGAGTTGATAAATATTAACAAAACTGTAACGTTCATTGTATCAAAATACGATTAAAAGTGTTATTTCATCTTTGTTGATGAGCTGAAGTCTTGCAAAGAACATTACTAATTAATAAATGATTTTATCGGTGGAAGCTTAATAAGGTTTATAAAATGTCGTTCAAATTTGTCTACATCAATCAAGCAGTTAATGCAAAGCTGTCCTTCTAAGTTATTAATGCAACAAGCAAAACTGTTTGACTAAACTTTAAAAAAAGTAATACAGAAATCTTCCAACTGCTTATGAGATATCAATATAGAGAGATAACAATATCCACACATGACTGTTTCTGTACTTTCTGAGAGATTTTGTGTGAAGAACCATTTCAATAGACTTGAAAAGGACCCATATAACACTGTATACGACAGGCTTGCTTAGCATCTATCCGTAGGAAAAGTTGACTTCTTGTATCTAGTTTAAGCTCTAATTTTCCTCTAGTTCAGTCGAGTAAAATATTTGAACAAATTTGAAAAAGGTTTATGTAAGTATGCGAGCAAGTCGATTTCTTGTATTCAGTATCAAGTAAAACATTTGAACAAACTTGTGAAAATCAATAAAGCATGTATTCGACAAATTTTGTGAATCTAGGAAGCTTGAAAACATCTTGTTTTCCGTTTTAGCCCTTATTGTTCGTAAGTTGTTTTATAATGTTGCTATATGTAGATAATGTACGATGAAACGTTGTCAGCGGCGATATAACATTCACATTTTACTAATAGCTCAAGCAACAGCTACCCCTAAAATGTTGTTTTATTTGACTGTGCACTAGGCAATTTGAATTTATTCTTAGATTTGCTGTTTTCTACCGACTGATTTTAAATACTTAAATATAGCTATAAATGTTTGCTATATAAACTTCATCAAAGTAAAAACCAATAATATATGGAATTACGAGTAAGTGATACAGAATCTTCGTAATAGACAAAAAACAATCTCCATAACGTCTCAGCTTGCCAGAGGTCCCTGGAGAAACATATTTCTATAAGGCACAATGGAAAGAGCGACAGATGCGCAATCTCTGTCATAGTTAGTTACTTAAAGGCATTTATGACGCCTGACGTATTTATACAATGAAGACCGTTGAAGTACATTCTGTACTGCAGTTTCAAGTTGATTTCTACCGATATTAACTTCTGTGAGCTTTTTCAAATCAATAACTGAATCTAAATGTTATCTCATATGTACAACAAAAAAAAAGCAACGTTGTTTATTAGAATTTCGAACACTAACACATGTACCATTCGACAGTAGTTCCTTAAAACAATTTGCGTGCATACATATATTTATGATATATGTATGAAGGGGCTGAAACAAATTTTCATAACGGGACGGGCAGTACTCATCAACTGAAAAGTCAATTATAGTTTAACATGTAAAGTAATCTTCATTTGATTTATAAAATTGTCAAAATCTCGGTCATTTTTATTGTGATTTAAATCTATTTTGGGTGTATTATGACGAGAATAATGAAAATTTAAACGACAATATTTCCACGCGTAGTTTAGATCCGACTAATGGCCTGACGAGAAAATGAATATTTTACATGAAAGCATTTTTTCAGCTTTGAAATGTTAGTTAAAATGACTTAAATTATATTTGCTAATAGGATAATGTTGGATCTGACATACTGTGCAGTTTCAGCATTTCTTTGACGCTGAGTATTTGCACGGAAAAGGCTTAGATGAGCCGCGCCATGATAAAACCAACATAGTGGGTTTGCAACCAGCATGGATCCAGACCAGCCTGCGCATCCGCGCAGGCTGGTCAGGATCCACGCTGTTCGCTTTTAAAGCCTACTGCAATTAGAGAAACTGTTAGCGAACAGCATGGATCCTGACCAAACTGCGCGGATACGCAGGCTGGTCTGGATCCATGATGGTCGCAAACCCAGTGTTGGTTTTCCCATGTCGCGGCTCAGATAGACTACGTAATAGAATTGTTATTCCTTTGACAGACAATTTGTCGGAACAGACGTGCAGATGAAAAATGCACAATTTGGAATATCTTATAGTTTGCGTTAGTAAGTAAGAATAATGTTTTGTAGATATCTAGTTTTAGAATTCCCAGTTGAAATTACTAAACACGCAGGAAACATTTGTTGTATGCATAGATCTTAACGAGATATGTGAATAACTAGATGAAGTTTGCAACCTTAGGAGATCAGAAGTAGGAGGTATTTTCCTGATCTTTATCCGCGCCGGCAAAACAACAACAAAAACAAAAGCAAACAACAACAAACAAAGCAACAACAACCAACAAAAGCGAACAAGAGCAAATAACAACAAACAAAAGCAAACAAACAAAAATGCTCAGTTTACCGATGGTCAGATCAATTAAACAATAAGTTATTTATTACCTATAATCAGATATTATTGAGCACAACAAATAAAGTAATTTATGTCGTTATTTAATGAAGATAGTTGTACATGCTACGTTAAGATATGTAAGACGCTTACATAACGTCAGGTCTCAACTTTTGATGTTTGACGTAGTCTAAACAAGTTGTGTTTAAAACGTACACATTTTCGTAATCGGTTTGAATTCTTGAACGTGTGGAAATGTGTCTTATGGAAAATCACCTTGATACATATTCATTGTTCAGTGATTGTCTGACTCTCTCTATTAAGGATAAATCAGGGAAATAGGACAGACCCTTTCCATGTCCTATCATTAGTTTACAAAGTTAATGATAGTGATTCTGTATGTTACAAAACGATGAACTGGAATGTACATAAAAGACAACATTTTCTATAAGTCTTCATTATGAATGGTAATTTGTCTGAAATTGGAACTATTTGTCATATATGTTATGGGATAATAATGACTGTAAAACGATTTATGTATGATATTGCTTTTTGTGGGATTGATATTGTTTTTCTTTTTTTTCTGCGAAATTGAGCAGGCTATACGATGTCATTTTCATTGCTATAGTGAATCTTGTTTCAAATTGGCCGTGTCATACTTTCCATATATTCTATAAACTATTTTTTTTCTGTCAAAAACACACCAAATTCAAACTCATTAATTTTAAACCACGTGATATATAACACTTGTTTGTTGCAGTCAGTTTCTTGTATGAGAATATGACTTTATAAGATGTTTAATCAAAAGCATAAAAATACAGAAAATGAAAATAAAACCCTTTATTATAAAGCCGTGAAGATGCGTATAATAAGACCGATCGGATGACTCACGCCTTCTTGGTTATATTACTACGCATCTGAATCCCAAACATCCAAAATGTTATTATGTACAGCGGGCACTCACCAATTAGTCTGAAATAAATATAAATGGAAAAGTAATGACGGCAATCTAGATTTTAATAACTAGTACAATAGCACACTTCTGCGGAGACACTTTTAATAACGGGAAAATATCAATCATTGATGACAAATCCCAGCACCAAACGATATAGACCGTGTTCTTTAACTGTCAAATGTTATATCACAGAATCATGCAGTTGTTTATGTCATTTGATTTCATACTGCAAAGGGCAATAAGTTTTAGTTTCTGCATAAAGATTCTAAAATGCCCTTGATATAGTATAAGAAGTGGTCAGTCTGCATTCTATCCCTTACCCGTAAATAAATTTTGATAAATCTGTCATATTAAAACTAACTTCCCAAACATCTTTCCGCATGACTAAAGTCAAATTTCAATATATTCTATTCTGTCGAAGTAATGAACGCATTGTAAATGTCATTAGAATGGTGTTAACAGACAGGTTTGACTGTATATGAATAAAATTCTTAAACGCACCTTTGCATACTAGTATTCTAGATTCTATGTTCTTTATTACCGGATTCAAAACAAGAATATAATCTAACAGGAAACGCCGTATTCAACGGCCGCATCTGCTCTTAAAACATTTCATATGGAAACAGGGGTACTTGTATATTTATACACTACACTATACATGTATATCGGCTGAATATGAATGCAGTCATACATTATATAGAAATAACAAAAGATTGAATTGTTCTAGTGTAAACTGAAATTATATCGATAAATGTAAGTATAACTGCAGCTTCTAGCACAAGATGAGCTCTGTAAAGACTTTTTTCTTTATATCTTTAAATGATCTAGTATAATTATTTGCGCTGTATGCTATGGTGTCAGCTATTTCCATAACTATCGGGGCTATGGCCCGCCCGCTTAGCTCAATAGATCTACGGATCTCGGAGCCTTGAGTTCGATCCCCGAGCAAGGCGTATGTTCTCCGTGACGATTTGATAAACGACATTGTGTCTCAAATCATTCATCTCCAACCTCTGATTCATGGCAGTTACTTGCGGAGAAAAGGTTTGTACTGGTACAGAATACAGGAATACTTGTTAGGTCAAATCTCCCCTAAAACAAACAACTATCGGGACCGTTTTGTTTGTTTTTCATAAAATAAAATGTAAGGACTTTCATGTGGTAAAATGATTGATCTCCGAATGTTTCTTTTAAGCGTAACGATCAAAAGCAATATCCAGATTAAATTTATTAGCTTTTAAAATGGAAGTGAAAATTATCGCTGTTATATTCTGTTACGAAAACCCATCAGTCCACCATCTGACAGATGCATAAAAAATTAAGGATATAAGGGTAGAATTTATGACATGAATAAAAGTATGAAATAATGGAGCGATCGTTTTTCAATACTATTCTAGGCAACCTTCCTTTATTCAAGTAGTAATACTGCTCTCCTTACAGGCAATTTACTGGTACTTTACTCTGAGTGAAAGAACATTTCCAACCAAGTAATTGTTCATACGTCGTATAATACTGAACGAAACTGACACCTATTGAATCATGATTTGCGTTTTTTCTAGACATAACATCTCTGCTAGCAATGTAATCCAAGAGAAATTTATATCGCAATCATAAATAAACAATAAAAGGAGTGGCCGTAATTTCGGTTGTATCATTTTCACTTTTCTACTTCCGTTTAATAATATAATATCCAATAAAATATAAAATTGAGAACTCAGAATATTCTTCGGCATAATAATTGAAATTAAGTTACTGATATAACTCATTAGATGATTTTCTTTACAATAATATTGATAACGGTATTGTCTAATATTAGGTTATTTAACATTGTTCTGTACAATACGGAGATATATTTGGACGAGTAACCAGCTGAGAAAACCATAATGGACGAGCCGCTAGGCGAGTTCAATATGGTTTTCTGAGCTGGGTACGAGTCCAAATATATCTCGTATTATACAGTACAATGTTAAATAACCTTTTTATTCTATATCTATTTTATCTTACTATAATAATAGTTTAAATTAAAAATGTTTCATTGAATATTGTATTCCTGCCTTTTCTAGTTTTTCCCAGCTTGGTATGAGTGCAAATATATATTATACAGAACAATGTTAGACCTTAAATAACCTTTTTATTCTGTATTTATTTCACTTCATATGTAATATACGTAATTCATTGTTTTTTTCTGCGTATCATCATTAAAAAAAGTATAAGGTGCAACCTCCCTACAACTTGGGTGGTAATAATGCTTGGCTGAGATATTATGCCCACAAACATTGTCAGCAAGTTTGGTGAAGATCGGATGAGAACTGCGGACAAGGCTAAATTCCCCGTTTTTCGAGTAATTCAAGGACTATAATCAAAGAGTGCCTGGAACAATTTGGCTGGTTATCGAAACTGGCCGATATGTAATGCCCACAGACATTGTCAGCAAGTTTGGTGAAGATCCGACGAGAACTGAATTATAGAGCAGACATGTTTTGGATGCTGACCGCCCGTCCGCTGCCATTCATAATCTTCTCCATTCTGTTTCTTAACATTAAGTCTAACACGATCCGCAGCAGTTGCTATATAAACATACAGCGAAATCGCCTATACATGAATCTACGATGAAATACAGCTCTTCCATTCCGCCCTACGATTGTAATATGACTGTGAGATTTACTCTGCTTCGACCCGTTATATGAGTATAATACCAACTAGATATTCGACTTTTTCAGTGCTAGTAGTAATAAAAAGTACATCAAGTTTTCTGAAACAAACAATTTCTAACTGATGAATTTATTTGTTTATATTTTTACCGTAAGAAAATGTTTCAGTCCGGTAAGTTTCAATTTCAACACCAGTGCATCTATGTGTGTAGTTTACAATTTCTGCGTTGAAGGCACCACACATGTCAACTAGATTCTACTTTGACAGTAAATAAATCATATTCATGTTCCAATCTTCCAGACTCAAGTGTTTACGTGTTTATATGCCGCCGCAATGTTCTGGCGTGTATGTTTCAGTGCCATCATGTAGGTGACGTGTACTATTTTTGGAAACTGCATAATTATAAACTTTGAATTAAGTATTTACCTCTGATTTCTATACCCGACCTTAGATGTTATTGAAAATAACATTTTCACGGCAATACCTACTTAACACTTTAATCAAAATTTACCGAATATCGGAAAAATTCCGTTTGATGCAACGCTTTCTATTCGTGGGGAGGTTTTTATAATAGCATATGTCCAGCCGAATGACGTATATCGCGCTCAAATGTATTGCTGTAAAATGCGAAGAATTTGCGTGGTTAGAATCAAAATAATAAATATGTTCCACGCACTCGTGATTTAATTATTACGCATCCGAACTTCTGCCCATATTTTATTAATTGATAAAATATAGGCACATATTTATTATTTCTTAAATAAAAACTGCTGAGGTAGCTATTCAGGCAGTCAGGGCTGATACCAATTTCTAGGTTTCGTCCGAAACGGCTTCTTTTAGCGACTTTTCAAATACATGTATTCCAACATCAGATGATCCTTTTTTAGTGTATTTATAAGTTTTTGATTATTAACGAACGTTTTTTATCTAAATCAGATAGCATTGTTATCCCTTGAATCGTTTTTTTTGTGTTGTAAACAAAAAAAAAAACTCAAATCCAATCCAGATTTCAAGACGCATAATCAAACTCTGTACATAGAGCGCCTACTTCATCCGATTTACATTCGGAATATTTTCACGCGTTTCGGGCTTTATCGTATGTTTAACATGGGACTGTTGAACCTCCAAATACAGAAAATACAGGATTTTTTTTGTACGCGCGTGCGTCCAAATACAGAAAATACAGGATTTTTGTACGCACGTGCATCCAAAATACCCTAATATATTGTACGGCCACGTGTTGGAAATGAACGTTCGCGATTGGATAGATAAAATAGGTATAGAATAAAACTGAGTATTTTAATGAAAACAAAATATTCATGAGGTTTTGTGGTGATGTCAGACATGGAAACCAAAGTCGCAAGCAGTCCAGTATAATTTCGGTTACTTTTTTATACCGAAATAACTGAGGAACTGGAAACGCCCTGCGTGCAATATTAGACACAACAACTAAAGGCGGCGGTTCTTTGAGAGTACCTGGCATCTTTAAAATGATGTTTGACGATATATTTAGTATGCATAAGAAACAGTAACTGCATTGAAGGCGTCCAATATACAAGTAAGTCTTTTCATTTAATTCCAGATCCCGTAACTCTGCTTTGCATGCTTTGAAAGCTACTAACTAGTATGTCCTTACCCTACATTCCTTATTGTTCGGAGGCAAGAAACTTTACGTTTAGACGAATTTAAAAGTACTTGAGTTGTTGATCTTTGCAACATTGCATACTTCGACGAAGTCGTTTTCATAACATTATGCCCAAACCCTGCTAAAGTTCTATAACGAACTTGTCCATCTTCCAATTTGGACAGTACCATTAACTGTTAAAAGAGATGCTTACCAAAAAGATACTGACTGCATGGTGAACAGTGCAGATCATGATCAGACTCCATGGATGTGCAAGCTGGTCATCATCCACACTGGTCGCAAACGCAGAATTAACCGTGTCCAGCAAGATAAGAGTTAAGTTCTACTATAAAGTTACGTGCCTTATATGACTGAGGAAAGGAGAAGTTTTTCTACATGTCACTGTTGCTGTATCAGCAAGCCTTCCATATCTCTTTATGTTTGTAAAGAAGCAAATACTGTCTTACAAAGAAATGCTTTAAATGTCGATACTAGAAGACAATGTATAAACACACAGATCAAATGCAAAATTGATTGATATCAATAGGAATCCCTTATTACTAAATCTTCATGCGTAGTTTGTGAAGCATTATCAAATTAAAGTGAATTGTTCCAAAATATCCGTTCATGATACTCTTAAGGGTTTTCTATATCCCAATTAAAATATTAAATGTTATTGAAACCGATCATGCATATACAATTCCAGACACAATACATAATCATGCATTGTAAATTTACACTATAATGCGATCAAACTCTCGTGGAACAAGTAATTAATCGAAAATAATTTTATATTTTATGCCATTCGTATTCAAGTACAGTCATACATCCATTTTACAAGTAGATTTATCTTGATTTGGTTAAATTTATTTCAAACATGGGAAAGTAATACTAGATATGTAGTTACAATAATACGAAACAAAACCTGGAATATTTAATTCGATAAGACATATTAATATGAAAGTCATATCTTGACCAAATTTTGAATGCACACTTTGATTTTATGTTTTAGTCCTAGTGCAACTATTTGAAGAGACCAGTTCATGCATGTTTGTATTACTACCCTCCTTTGATTGATGGGACGTTTTGATAACATAATTCATGTTGTTGTTTTTTCTCTTTTCTTTGCTAAATTATGCAGTAAAATTGAATTATTTAAACAAATCAGCAATATCTCAGTTCTTTCTGATTAGCTTTGCTGAATTCATGTAAAGATTTTCCAGTTCAACCCTGGTACTCCATAAGCGCAGCTACGTTAGACCATTTGAAGAAATATGTATTTCCATAAGACATAATAAAAAGAGCGTCAGATAAGCGGTACTTGTCGTTTTCATTTATTTCTTTGCATTTATGACGTCAACTTTGAATTTGCAAACAAGCTTCTACAAATATTGATTAGTCATTCCTTATCAATAGACTGGTCAGATTTATTTACATTGAACTTGCATTTATCCCAACTATGACAGGTTATTGAAGTTCACAGATTTTCTAGAGTCTTTAAAAACATTCAGGTTATGATATTTCGATATTTTTGGAATTATGTTTAATATGGCTAAACTACACAGTAGATTTGTTATTCCTAGGCTATAACATTCTTTTTTTTGGGAAAAGACATTCAGATGAAACATACCATATGGACTTTATATATTTTTGTGTTGATAAATAAGAAAGATGTGTCTGTAGAGATACTTCCCAGCTGTACTTAACAGACATGTAGGAACCATTTATTGTATGCATGGACCTTAAGTGTTTATAAAGATAAATGTGAATGTATGTTTAGCTAAAGTGTATGGCAACCTTAGGGAATCGGAGCACTTTCGTATAGGTGATATTTAAGACCTTGCAACGCTGTTTTCCTGCTTCACCAGCTGATTAAATATTAGAAAATACTTTTACAATTACAATTTAAATGGTTCTCTTTTAATTTTTCGCAAAGGTTTCGTAGGGTTGCAATTTTGTTTCGTTTATCCTTAGACGAATAATTACAGCAGTAGTTTGAGGAAGATTCATGAAGCGGTTCATGAGAATAGGTCATTAAACGTGTTTATATTTTTAGCTAAATTGGTCCCTACCCCCATTTGTAACAAAATAGCAAGAGACCTTACAATATTGTTACACATCGAGTTTGATAAAAATCCATTACATTTTAGTGGTTAATGCGAAGAAAGGCATATCTACTTTTAGCTATAGTGGTCCCTAATAGGGCCCAAGTTCCTATATAAATTAATTTGGAAGAGGACCTTATAATGATGCTCCAGACCAAGTATGACAAAGATCCACCAAGCTGTTCATGAGACGCTGTATAAAGGCATTTCTAGTTTTAGCTCTAGCAGCCCCTAAAAGGGGTAAAATGTCCCAGCTGAACAAAGTTGGCTGCGGGCCTAATAAAGATGCTACAAATCAAGTTTGATTAGAATACATGAGAAAAAATCAATTAAAGAATTTTTTTATTTATTATTTTTATTTATTTCTAAAATAGGCCAACTGATCCCGCTTTAACAAATGCATATTCGCTATTCATGAATCTTTGGACAATGACGTCACACCTATAAAAAGTGAAGGTCAAGCAAAACAAACAATTGTTATTATTTCAATATTTCTGTTTCATAAGCAAAGTTTGACCGTAGTCATATCACATAGATAAACTGTTTGCAGCGTACCTTCATTTCAGGGTAATGAGATTCAGTCATTATATAGCATATATATAATAAAACAGATTTCAACTGAGTTCAATATTTGCATACCATACTAAAGAAAGATATTCATATAGAATAAATCAGTTAAATAATTTATAACAAATATATCAAAGCAAACAAGTACTCATTTTAATATGCAAATTGAATAAGTCACAAAAGCAAGAAACTTTTTCATATACAGACGACAATTGTAACAAGGAAAATCTTTTAAAAAGCACTTCTCTACCTAAAAGACTCTTATCACACCCTTATTCATGTGATACGCAGACCGTATTCAGCTCTTTCTTTAATTTGATATATGTTGGTATTTGAACAGGTTTTTATCATATTTATTAAACTTACTTATCATTTTGAGATATAGCAATATTCTTGCTAAATATACTGAGCCAAAGTTAGCTTTAAAACTGTGAACAGCGTCGTTTAGGATAAACGCTTTGTCTACATTTCACTCAGCGTAGCACAATCAACAGGGTGAAAGAAAGTGACACTCTCGTCCAATCAGGCAGAGTGTTGCATAAATCTTCCATTTTGATAAATTATCTATAATGCGTTATCAAGTAGTTTGATTTGCTAACTGAAGTCACGTGGCATAGGTAACGAAAACGAATTTAGACGGCGTCGCCGAAAAACAACAAGAAAATATTTACATGTATGTTTAAAAAGCAGGCATTATTGATAGCAATAAGCAAAACATTATACTTCCTTATTTCATGACGCTCGTTACTGTTGAAAAATCAATGAAATTCTTTTATTCAGATTTCTAACGCAGAGTCTAGAGGTAAAGGTAGTTCTGCTCGTTTGATAAACTGGAAGTCACGGCGTAACGTCATTTATCCAGGTAACACAGAAAAAAGCCTGGACTCGTACGGATATTAAAATCCTCCTGCATATTAATGGCATCCCACTTATAAAGCTATTTTCTTCCAAAAGCTGAAGGTAACTCAAAATGTTGAAATGAGAAATAGCCCTGTTAGTACGAAACAAAATTGTCATGTATATTACTCAGTAGAATTTTCTTCAATTTAACGTAAGACAAATTTATATTCACATGGCCAAAACAATAGTAACACAGAATGTTTTGCTAATGCCTGGTTTTATATCTCGTATAAAAATGATTTAAGACTATTTCGAGATACTGTGTTAACGAAAACAAATCCTTCATGTGATCTATGGGCAGTTTTAGCGTATGGTGACAATGTTATGACCATTGACCAATATAAAAACCGTTACATTTCTGTCTTCAAACTTATTTATTAAATACAGTTCTCTACTTTGATTGGTATTACGTACACACTTTCACGCCGCAGTTATATTTACTGAAATCTAAGAATGTTAAGATGCGTTCATATACTCTCATAAATTAAAAGTACTGATTGAAAAATATGGTGTTCTAGGTTTTTGAAAAAATATTTATGATAGCATTCCTGTGGCGAGATACTTATCCAACGCAAGAAAGCTTATATTCCACAACTGCATTAAATGGAACATAGCTTTTACATAGAATTTTACGAATAACTTAAACAAAAATGTAAGACATGATATGAGCCGTGCCATGAGAAAACCAACATAGTGGGTTTGCGACCAGCATGGATCCAGACCAGCCTGCGCATCCGCTCAGTCTGGTCAGGATCCATGCTGTTCGCTTTCAATGCCTATTGGAATTAGAGAAACTGTTAGCGAACAGCATGGATCCTGACCAGACTGCGCGGATGCGCAGGCTGGTCTGGATCCATGCTCGTCGCAAACCCACTATGTTGGTTTTCTCATGGCACGGCTCATATATTGAAACTGATACGTGCCTATTTATTTGTTAATGTAAATGGCAACTTATTCATACTCTGCTTTCCCCAAAGGCTGTATTCAGTAAGTTGTGTTTTCTGCAATGTCCTTCAAGTGCTAGATCTTAATTCATCCGATAACTAATCTAGAATATGACTTAAAAGCCTTTCGTATGTTGACTTCATAAATCTTGAAATCACAGAGTCATATGCAGTTTTAAAGTACATTCTAGCATAAAACTTCTGTTCTTGTCACTTTTCGGGGGTGTTTTAACAAGAGAGAAAACGTGTGTTAACAGAGAGATTCTCGCGCTCACGTGCTGTTATAACACCTTTTTATATATGCGCGTTCCATGGCAAAGCGTAAACGCATTACGGCCCCAAAACGGATAATTAAAACGGAAATGACGTCAACGTGAAAAAAAAAAACACGCAGACGTTCCCGCGCGTTTCATGGAATAATGACGCTGAGGGAGAATGTATTAATTTACTAGTGTTTTCTTTCGCTTTTTATGCTAGAATAGCGTTAGCGCATGTTCATTTCGTGTTATAACATCTTCAGAATCCCTTGGGATACGTTGGCACCCTCGCCCTATGGGCTCGGGTACCAACCAATCCCTCGGGATTCTGCAGACATTATAACACGAAAAAAACATGCGTTATCCCTACAATAAAAATGTTTGAATAAGGCATTTTATCTTTAAAGAAAAATGTCTAATAAAGCAATCGTGTTTCATTTCAAAATGTCATTTATTAGCAAAATTGATCCCTCCTTACATGCAATTTACTGTGAAATGAAACACTTCTAAACAACTTATATTAAATACCCTAAAACTTGTTTCAGTTTTACAATATTAAGTCATGTCTGGAATTTGATGATGATATACTGTCATTATTAAACACAATATATGGCCATTATTAAACACGAATCGTGTTTTTCTACTAATATATAACGTCTCTACTTGCAATATAACCCTAGAGAGAAATATATTGCCATCATATCTAACAAAACGAGCGGTAGTTATTTGGACAATGTCATATTATAATAAGTTCTCTAATTTCATTTATAATGCCCAATGTATTCATAAAATGAAGTACGTTGAATATACTTGAATACATTTGGACTATTGTTTCTCTCGAAATGAATTATCCAGGAACGACTAGTTTAATAACATATATTTGGGAGCAAGTAAATCGCTAAAATTAGAGATTAACTTATTTAATGCCTTACACCAAAGTTATAGATCAAAAGAGCTTTCGGAAAGCAGTTGAGCCTTCTTAAATGATTTGCCTTTACTTACTGAAAATGAATTAATGTTGGTAATCCAAAGGTGAAGAAATTCATACTTATTTTCTTAATGCACTAGAAACACGCTGTAAATTCTACACAGAAAATATTATACATCAGTAACATTACGGTACGAATTGTGATAACCTGAAAGCCAAAATGTCCATTTTAGCGTGTTCTGTACGGTTTTTGAAATATATATATTGCGTGTTGAACAGTCAAATGTAAAACAGTAGGCCCCATCTTCAAAATCCTTTCATAACAACAAATTACTATTCTCAATAATTTACTTTCTCTTTGGACTACAAAAAGATATTCTTGCATAAAACCTTTGTTTTTGCCGATTCGGGCATGCACAAACAAGAAAAATGTGTAGATTCTCGTGAGCACGCGCCGTTGGCGAACGTTTTGGATATGCTGTTCCGGGTCCAACGTAGACGGAAAATGGGCATCGAATTAGTTTTATTAGTTTTATTCAAAGCCGAAAGGTCCAAGAAAATACAAATTCTTTTCATCTGCCTTTTCATTAATTATCATTTTTCAGCCTTACTTTACTTTCATCCTGCAATAAATGCTTCCTCTCTTGACACGCGACTGCATGAACGTTCCGTATTATTGTTTTATTACGCGTGTTTGACTAAAGGTCGCAATTCTATCCCTGAGAATGATAGACAAACAACACTTATAAAACTACAATTTCGTTTTTTAAATGAATTTGAATCAAGATAGTCTACATGCTCACTTTACATCTTACACAAAAACTTTTTAAATGTTTCTGTCTTCTTTACACATCTATGCAGCCTACTTACGATGTTTAATGTAAAGCATACACATGACGACACTGAAAGGGTATGAGCTTGAGGGATTTTTCCATAGTTGTTGAACATTTGATGAACAGAAGGTATTTATTTTATAATTTACAATAACTTTATTTGTAGATCTCACCAACCATGTTTGTGTTTATAAATCCGTGTTGATTACATCTATGTTGGATAAATTCAAACTGTTATGTTTGTTCGCGATTGGGAGGGGTGCAAAGCAAACTTTTCGTCGAGTTACAAAATAAATAGGCCTACAGACTTCACTTTTTCAGGATATGAAGAATATGGTATCGATTTCTATGACACGACAATGTTAAAAACGCGTAAGAGACTGAATGAATCAGGCAGAATTGTGTTCTGTCGGCATCTCACTACACGTGTACGTTGTGTAAAGGCAGGGAGCTGTGTAAAACTTAAGATTTCATTGTATACCGATAGAAGCTAGAAACACAACCGGTATTAAGAACTATTTACAAGAAGTGTGATCTTCGGAAATATTCGCACTACTGCTTCCAAAAAAAGTTAACATAAGTATGTTTCACAATTCTTAAGCTTTCAGAATGTTCTCTCCTTTGTATAATTAAGACAATTTTGCTGCCGAGTGTTTTTTTTCTATGTTTAGTAAAAAGCCTTAGAAGGCAACATCGCAAAATAACAGAAATCTGTTCACGAGAGCAGCTGGTCATTTCTATAGTAGAAGGTCTTATTGTCAATCTCTTATTATTCCTTATAATTTGTAAAATCCCTCGCAAGAAAACATTTTCTATAAAAAAAGCATTGCTTTCATTCCAAAAGTTAGAAATCAACATATATATGCGCATAGCAAATATGAAATAAATCAATGCCAGCCGGAAATGTTCTATCATGAAATCGAGTATTACCGCGTGGGTTGTCTGTGATGCATTTTTAGATTAAGGTGAATTATTAAGAGTATTCGTTTATAATACCAACACGGGGTATTTACATTTCCATAACGAATTATGAAATATCATGCATACTTAATTTCTGCAACGGTGAATGCGCATTGTAACTGACACTGTTGTGCGACTAACCACATTTGAGGGACTAACTAAACGAAAATATGTTTAATGCCATCCACTTTCAGTTGCTTGCCAAACGCATTCATAAACATTTCTGGCGTATTTACCGTGATTTGGTCTTTATTATTTGGCAAGTAATTTTTATAGTCATTGCAAATAAATAATAAAAACAAGAGCTGTCTCCATAGGATGACACATGCCCCCGATGGCACTTTGAATGAATAGTTATGGCCGATGTTAGAGTTTAGGACCTTTGACCTACGGAGCTGGGGCTTGCGCGCGACACGTCGTCTTACTGTGCCACACATTCATGCGTAGCTATTTTAAAATCCATCCATGGATGACAAAGATATGGACCGGAATCGCCCATCAATGCAATATCCTTTAACGTCTAAGTGTGACCTTGACCTTTGAGCTACGGACCTGGGTCTTGCACGCGACACGTCGTCTTACTGTGTACACATTCGTGCCAATTTATTTGAAAATCCATCCATGAATGACAAAGATATGGACCGGGCACGCCAATCAATGCACTATCCTTTAACGTCTAAGTGTGACCTTGACCTTTGAACTACGAACATGGGTCTTGCGCGCGACACGTCGTCTTACTGTGGTACACATTCATGCCAAGTTATTTGAAAATCCATCCATCGATGACAAAGATATGGACCGGACACGAAAATTGCGGACCGACAGACTGACAGACCGACAGACTGACAGACGGTTCAAAAACTATATGCCTCCCTTCGGGGGCATAATAACTGAGCAAGAAATCATGTCAGACAGAAGTGTTTTTAAACATATTAGACTTAAAGACGTTCTATCAAAATTGTTTTTATGTTTTATATCTAAATATGTTTGTCTTGTTTGATATCAGTCTCGAGTAATATATTTACGTTTCGCTGCTTTTTGAGTTGTTGTCGTCTGTATTTTAGGGGTGTCTTCAGCACATCCTCTTGTGTGCATACATGAAAAGATATCAATAAGAAGAAAGTTAGAATAATTAAAACTGTGAAATATTCAGTTTACGGCATTGGTTATTACTTACAAAGACTCGTGTAGTAAAATGTATAAGTTATGATGCATAATCATTCTGTTAAAGGTATATGTATGGTTGATATCAAATTTAATAATTTTTAGATGGTCCTTTCTGTTTTAAATGAATGCATGCAGCTGTCTATCCCTGCCACTGATTACAACTTTGTTTCGTGTAATGCATTCTCAAGTCGAATAAAGGCGTCATCGTTTCAAGTGCAGCATCTGTCAGGTATGGTGGCTGATTTCTGCCATCTCGTTCTGGCGTGTTGGCGCGTTTGCAGGGCGCCAGAACGCCAGGACGCCAGGACGACAATTATACGCGCCAAGACGACAAACAAGGCATTTGTCGTTCTGGCGGGGGCGCCAACACGCTAAATTGGGAAGTTGTCGTCCTGGCGTTCTGGCGTTTTAGCGCGTTTGCAGGGCGCCAAGACGCCAACACGCCAGGACGACAATTATAAGCGCCAAGACGACAAAATCAATATTTGTCGTTTTGGCGCGTTCACTTGTCGTCTTGGCGTGTTGGCGCGTTGGCGGGGGGGGGGGGGGCGCCCTGCAAACGCGCTAAGACGCCAGAACGCCAGGACGACAACTTCCCAATTTAGCGTGTTGGCGCCCCCGCCAGAACGACAAATGCCTTGTTTGTCGTCTTGGCGCGTATAATTGTCGTCCTGGCGTTCTGGCCCCTGCAAACGCGCCAACACGCCAGAACGAGATGGCAGAAATCAGCCACCATACCTAGTGCTGACATTGGCGACGTTCAGATAAAACACGCCTTTGGATCTTTTACAACATATATGTATTTTGATAATTTTAATGAACTTTGAAATTATAAACTACACATGAACATTTATTGTAAGCATGACCACTTTTCAATAATACCATACTTCATAACCTTGTATGGCTTTTGTCAGCTTATGTATTATACGAAATGACTTCATATGCAATATAGCATTTGAAAAGAAACTTCATAAATCTGTTCGTCATTTACAAAGTTTGAATTTTCTAAAAATAGACATTACACGTCAGAATATATTCATTACTTGAATTGTCTATTTATGCAGAACTGTTTTGTTTCATTGTTTATTCAATACATGTATCAATATGTTCCTATTTCGGAATGAAATATCAGTATTTTAGACTTTGCAAGATGGTTGTGCATTTGACCCTTACATATACTGTACCTTATCTATACGATTCCAGTCAAAATAAAGTAAAAATGGACTTTTTCCTGTTTACCTGCAAGTAGCTAAAATGCTGAACATTTTAATTCTAAACAGTAGTCAAATATCAGACCAGACGTGTTGTTAGAAATTATTTCATAGCTTTAGTTTAATTCCAGAATTCATTTTACATTCATAATAAACAATAATTATTCGATATTGTATTAATGGTTGAATGGCATGTCATAAAAGGTTTCAGTGAGATTTTATTGTGAATTTCATGGTAATTTACATTTAATGGCAATATTTGTCATATATATTGGACAGGATTATAATGACTATAGTCATGATATTACACGAGTAAACGAGAAAAAATACACTGTATTTAAATGAATGCTCTTTTTTAACAATCTGATTATTACGTTCTAGCATTCTGCTCTAAAGAAGAAATATGGTAATTTCAAATTAGTACAAAAGACCTTTGTGCTTTAAATTCCTCGCAATATGCAGTAAAAGCAAAGTTGTGTTTTGTTCGTGTAAGGTAATTTGTTGTCTATTGTTCACTACAACAGTCTTTATTCAAATTCTGCCGATTTTATGATTACGCTGAAACAAAATACCTGTTTAATTGGTTGTGCCGTGGCCAAAACGGTACAGTCACACTACAGAAACCAATCAATTCAGCTATCATAATTTCATTAATATTTATACAATAGTAATTAGTAAAGAACTTTGCACAAAATATTGCCACATGCAAATTCAACTATATGTATTCATAGAATTGTGTAGGATAAAAAAAAATCCACAGTGATACGACGCATATTGTGAAGATGTATATAGGTTTGTTAACATCTATGTTATGGTGTTAAAGATTAATCTTTTATTGATAAGGTCGATGACTTCAAACCACTTGCCCCTCATCGTTGCGGGTTCGAGACTCACTCGGGGCTTGAATTAAAAAAGTAATGCACGGAGGGGCACCTGGGTTCTTCCTCACCATGAAAGATGGAAAGTCGCCTTATGACCTAACTGTGTCGGTGCGACGTTAAACCCAATAAAATAAATAAATATATTGATAACCCATGGGCAAGATTCACGAATATGATGACATATCAATTTTGCCTTGTTGTTTGTTCTGCCTGAAACTGATATAATACTTTAAAATAATACAAATTAACAGCCAGGAACTAACAGACAGACATACAGACCGACAGAAAAGACATAGTTAATTAAACCGGAACTACAAGGATGACTCCAATGGCGTCAACCGACATAGCGAAAGTAGTACTTTAACCATCGTGATAACATGGACTGCCTACACAAATCATATAATCATATTTTGATCAATATTAAATATATTCCAGGACAATGACTGTTGGCACGGACTGGCCGGGTTCAAACCAAGCCTGCCATTAGTCCTCAAGATATGAGTCTATTCTTTCTAAATGACCATCGGACATCAGGTTATGAAGATATTAGACCATTCTCTACCTCTGTTACAAAAATATATATGGATATTTAACATATTAGTTTCAGAGTTCGTTCTGACGAGAACAGGGGCTCACTTACTATTGGACTATTAAAGCTCTTTCGTCTAAAGAACATTCTACAATAATCTTAAGAAAATGGAAAACAATGACTTTACATTTAAAAATTTACACGAACTAAGCTTTTATTTTATATGTTGATAAGACACACAAACGTACGTCATTCTTTAATTTTTTTCATTATTGTATTTTGTTGATGGAAAATAAACTGTTATAAAGGATTACTCTTCTTATTTGGCGGCTATATTTGTACGCAAAAATGTAAAAGTTCAGCAAATATTCCCAACAGAAATTTTCTATTCGTTTCGATAATTGAGTCAACTATTTTACAAGAAATTTCAGCTTGATATGATTTCTTATTCCAAACGCTTTTTAATCAAAGTAAATTATTTTAAGATTTTTAAAAAAAAAAATGGCTTATTATTCCTATAACAAGTTTAGATTTTGTATGTAACAAAATTTATTTCCGTAGAAATTCCTGTATCTACAAAAGTATGTTCAAACTGAGGCCAAATTCGTGTAATATTTGAATGTAAGATCGCTTTTGTACTGCAGCCGTAAATTCCAAGTAGTTGCGGGACATCAGCCTAGACCTCATGCTATTTAGATGTATACTTGCCTTTTTTCATATCGTATCATTAGCTTACACACTGTGTAAGGTAATAAACAATGAGAACAAGAATTCAGATTAAGAAGGCTTTCTATTAAACTTCATTCAGTATGTTTTTTATTAGATGGCAAATAACTGTGATAAAATATGGTTTACATGACAGCAGTTTGTTCTAGGATGTTGTATTCAATCGAGTGTATTTGTCAGACCTAGATCACATGTGACGCGCACAATTAGTTATGCCACACGTCCCATTAATAGAGTATTAGAAGTGTTGGAACTATGTTCAAATTATCTCTTCTAATTTCAGTTTTAACAAAACTGCATCTATGGAATCTGCATATTAAATAAGTAATCGAATATAATCTTTTTGCTTGTAATAAGAAATATTATTCGTTTATTATAACATAAATACTTAACCAACACAACTTTCTTATTAGGGCCTCTTTTAAGTTCTTTTTGTTTTCAATGGACACAATTTATCAATTTTATAAGAAAATCCATTTCTTGATTTTTTTTCACGTCATTCTATATTGTATGTACACTGATGAGCCGATAGGCGAAACTAGTTTGTATTTTTATAACTAAATACTGTTGGAAAGGCATGTGAAGTCATTTTGTTTATTTGATTTATAGACTTCCATCTTGTGCCGAGTCTTTTCATTGTCAAGTATATATATATATGTTACATTGTAAGTTTAGCATTTGATTTTTAAAAACAAGAATCCCATTACTTTCCCAACTCTTTTATTTTCTACTTCCAGTGCTAACCCTTTTGTCATGGTTGAGCAAAATGGTCAAGATATACGTCTGGACTATTTTTTAGAATATGACAAAACATGGAATCTACTTCAGCGACGTATTTGGATACCAATCATTATCATTAGCCTGTTTGGTTATACTTACAATACATCCAGAGCTCGTGATGTATTAAAACGCATCTACTTTTATAAGTAAACTGTATTTTTTTATATAAATTCCACAACTCTGATAATTTTATCTTCATAACAATACTATACGATTCTTTGTATTGTTTCCTTTCAGAGTTAAGGGTTAACAACAATACAGTAAAGTTATTTTATTTTCTTTTATTCCTTTATTGCTTAACTACATCATTAATTTACCACTAAATTTTCCTTATTTCTTTATTATTTAATTACTTTGCTTACTTTGTAAACATTCGCGCCATGAATGCTTATTTATACGTATACATCTTTATTCAGGGAATGGACAACCGCAAGCTAATTAGCTTTCTGTCCAATACCCTTATATCACAGTTATTGTATATTACTCATCTAATGACTTGAACAAATAAAATATGTTTAAACCAACCATTATCAGCGACTGTTGCAGGAGCTGAGCCATATTTGGATTATAACAATTATCAGAGACCGTTGCCGGAGCTTATCTGTATTTGGATACTCGTCATTATCAGCGACAGTTGCAGGAGCTGAATAACAATTATCAGAGACAGTTGCCGGAGCTTATCTGTATTTGGATACTAATCATTATCAGCGACCGTTGCAGGAGCTGAATACTCATATTTTTAATTCTTACATAATATGACGTTGATACACCATTAATTTCACTATTTTGTTTGACCATCTTGAATATGTAAATTTTACCAATTACTGCAAACGCATAATATATAACATTTCCCTAAGTCGTTCTCAGCGTGTTATTTGGCCGTCTTCGGTTTGTAATTTAAGCAAGTAATGGCATTTTCTAGCAATGGAATACTTTTTTCAATCCGTTGCCGGGGCCAACCATTATATTCTTCAGCAAATTGTTAGATAAACATTCGCGCTATCAAGATATAGGGAATATGAAACAAAAATAATTATTTAAAGAAACTCGAGCATTTATTAGCAATATGATTCTCTTTTCAAGCAATTTATTTCAGAAACACAACGCTAAAACAACTTATTTTCAGTAGTTTGTAAATTATATTTACGCGTATTTGGAGTTTGACGATTCTTACTATTAAACACGAACTGTTTTCTTCCATAGATAATGTCTCAAGCATGCAAGAAACCCCCGAAAGAAAAATATTTTTACATCATACTCAGTACAATGAGCGTTAGTTATTTGAACTGTGCAATATTCAGTTATGTAATTGCGTTTGTGATGCCTTACGTAGTCATAAAATGGAGAACGCTGAATATTTTTAAACTGGAATTCAGTTTCTGTCGAAATGAATCATTGGTTATATTGTTTTAAGATAAGCAGTGATATTTACTTCCATAAAAGGAATAACACTTAACTATTTTCGCATGATAAAGTTGTGAGTTACATTGTACAAACACTTTGAAACATACAAGACCAAAAACAGAAATATACAAGAACTCCCATCTGAAATAGCAGACATTCAGGAACCAGCTAAACACAAACGTTTGATATAATTATTGGCTGATACCAAAATAATAAGTCTACAGAGCTTCCAAAAAGACGGATAGTTTAGCGTTATTGTATTGCTTATAAATTGCATTAAATAGAAGTAATCTTATTTGGATCTTTCGTAAGTTTCGGCTTTAGATTTGGGTTATAACCATATGATCGGTAATAGAACTATTTTCAATTTATAGATAATTTTAATATGCTATATTTATGACCTTATATACATTATTCAGCATGTTCATATTTGTGTCCCAATTTTTTTTCTTTTTACTGGTTAATGGTTTCTTTGCGCTTATAAATTACAACAAGAGTTTTACAGTATTTTAACTACATAAAAAAAATTAATAATAATAATAATAATCTTTTCCCAGTCCAAATCGGAAGAAATTTACAATGCGGAAGAGACTTACAATTTTTATGATGTTTTGGCCTTTACCAAACCTTACAGGAGTGATAAGTGCATAATCTCATGGTGCATACTATGGGGATGCTCCGATTCAGTGATTTACAGTGGAGTACAGGTAATGAAATATGCAACGTCTCTCACACCCCAGCGAAACTCTATTATCCATAAAAACTGAATGGACTTCATGATCACTAATGCTCTAAGCCATGCTCTTAAAGTGAATAGTAAATTGATTTAGGCCTAACTAAACTAAAGGAACCAGCGTGGAAGCCATCTGGTCTAGTCGCGTAATGGCTGCCAGGTATTTGAACACTAATTTTTCACTTGGCATGGCAACAGAGGTCTAAATTGAGGCTAGTTTCTGTTTAAATTTCATTGTGGATGTACTGTTGACATTTTGGTAGGAAAAATGGGAGAGCAGGTTGTATCTGGTGAAGTCAATCTCAATTTTAGTATGAGTAGTACTTCCAGGTCACAGCAGTGTGATTTTGATGTCAGTTTACAGTAAGCAAATGTGACCAGAGAAATCTCTCTTAGAAGATACATGACCCCTACTTTTCTCTTCATTTTATATCAGTTTTATCATAACTCTTTAAAATGAGGTAAGGATTTGTTCTCTGAAATGGGTCTAGCTATGTTTGGTAGCTCTTTGAAAAAGGTCAGTTTTATATAGAATATATAGGGAAAACTACTTAGGCTATTGTGACCTTTAATCTAAGATGCTGTAATAATTTATATCCACTTATGTTGCAATATAAGCTGACAAGACAAAGAATAAACCTAATGTCAATTTACCTTGATCTACCGTATCTCCACCTGTTACCTAATACTTTATAATGAAACCACAAAACCATCAAGTAATTGAAAATTTGAATAGATATTGCTCCTTCATTGTGACAGAACGTACATGCATTAGTTTATTGAAGCTTCCAGTAGTTTCTGCTTTGTAATTAGTAACAATTGAAAAAGCTAGGTCATTAAAGTTTCCACAGTTTCCAAGGTTAATGATTGTAATTTGTTGCGAGCAGCGAAGCTGATTAACTGTAATAGTCGCATCTCGGGGCATTGATTCATACTGGCAAGTGCTACTTTATTATTACCAGCATAAGGAATATTGCTGCAAAATTGTATAATTACACCATCTCATCTTGTAAACGAGAAAAGTTTATTTCACAAAGAATGAATAATCGGGCGTATTGAATATCTTAATCAAATGAAATAAGCCAATTGGGAACGAGATCTACGATTTGAGACCCGTTTTATTGAATCCAGAAGAAATCAACAAGCAACATAACCTCAAAGGTATTAGCAGCTTCTTAATTATTCTTCAAAATGCTACATGCTTTTTCATGACAAAGTGCAGGTTTTCAAAAGCGTCATACATAAGATAATCAAACACTTGTAACTTTTCGAATTTCTATTGCGTGAAATAGCTGAATTTTGTAACGCAAAATACATAACTGAAACGCTGTGTCGACGACAAAAGCAACAAGGCTAAGATATTTATTGAAATTACAAAACTATTTTCTCATTATGAACATAATCAAGAAAACGAAAACGTAGTACATTTACACAAAAGCAGCATTTTTTTATAAACACAAGGATAGATCACCTTACAGCAAAATGCATTTAAATATCTATATTTTTAGTATTTCAGCAAGGTCTTTAATAGGTAGCGTTTTATTGAAGTTTTGCAGTTTTTTAGAGTGCCTATTTTATCCCTCTCAGGATATTTCGAAGTTAAAAAGTATCGGTATTATATACTACTACATGTAATAATCATAATGAATCTGTTTCATTTTGTCAATTTTACATTAACTTTCAAGTGAATATTACAATTCACATATATAAAGTTAAATGTCTGTTGAGGACGAAATACCTTCCATAGCAAAAAAAAGCACCATAGGATAGTGATTCATTACCAGCATGCTGATAAGAGTTCTAATAAATCTTTAAAGTCTCTTAAACACGAAAGAAAAATTCACTTGATTCGAGTTAACAAAAGTGAGTTTCGGGTTTAAAAAAATGAGTCACGAGTCAGAAAAAGTGAGCCTCGAGTCAGAAAAGTGAATTTCGAGTCAGAAAAAGTGAGTTTCTAGTTTAAAACGGTGTGTATAAAATATACGTATGTTTCAAATTTATTTTCCAAATCAGAGCAAATATGTGTCTATGCTGGGACTGGTACTTCTAAAATTAATTACATTGTATCATTTTTGCTACTTATCAATTATAGGACTTATCATTGCATCTTATTTAGCATGAATTCACTAATGCACACAGGCGATTACTGAGTAAATTGTTATAAAATAGGTCTGCCAAAAATAACCCCCCGGATTTTTGCCTCTGACATAAGGGATTATTACAAATGTCTGACGTCAATGGCCCTGTTATGTTTATTAGTTCACAGAGTCCCTAATGGCCTAATTGAATAAAGTAACAAAGCCAATTTATTATATAAAACATCACTCTTAAGGAGGTCATGAATGCATTTTTTCAAAGACGTTCATTACAATGCATCTTAGTAATGGGGAAAAGAACCATAAAAAGTTGTTATATTTGAGTTGTAACATGCATTAAATAGATGTATCAAGTATAATCAACTTGCACTCTACCTAAAATAATATTTTACCTTCATAATCAAAATATGCATCATGTCATCTGTCTACTTAATAAAATTTGAAGAAAATGTTTATGTGGCAACATACATATTGCATTTATCATATGTTTTCATTGCTATTTTACTAAAGCAATGCAAATCTTTTTGCAACCTGTTTACGTTAGCTGGTAATAACCGCTCTCTAAGATGTTATATAACCTCAGAAGGCCATTTCATATGTCTGGTGAGATGATCCTATACAGAAAAGTGTGAAGAGGGAAGTGTTTTTCGGAGACATGTCAGTGTCAGTATGAGGAAATATACATGTATAATCATTATTGAAAAGATATTGGTCCCAATGGACTGGTTGTTTAAGGCTCGTCAGGTGTCACGCCGAGGCCCAGTTTATGCAAAACATGCAAACCAGTACTAATTTTGGAAAACGAGTCATGGAAAGACATTTAATGAAACTTCCCTGAATTAATTTGATCATTTTTATGGAGATATGGTCCCTTGGTTCTCATTTTAAATATATTTGTTCGGGGTACTTCTCCTATACTATACCTAAATTTCATAATTCAATAATAAAAGTATTTTATAATTTATTGTTAAAAAGATATTATTAATTGAACATGACATATTTTCGTGTTCTAACCAACAAACGCAAAAATCCACATAATACATGTACACAGATATTACATAATAAAAAATAACAGAAGCATATAAGCTCTAACTTGGGATGTTTTGACTGAACATCAAATACTTCCAATGTATGTATTTTATAACTCACATTTTTAACTTGAACCTCACTTATTTTTTAACATTTAACTTGAAACTCGCTTTTTTAAACTCGAAACTCACTTTTTGTAACTTGAAACTTACTTTTTTATATAATAACTCGAAACTCACATTTTAACTCGAAACTCACTGTTTTAAAATTTATATAATAATAAAAAATAACAGAAGCATATAAGCTCTAACTTGGGATGTTTCGACTGAACATCAAATACTTCCAATGTATGTATTTTATAACTCAAATTTTTAACTTGAACCTCACTTATTTTTTAACATTTAACTTGAAACTCGCTTTTTTTAAACTCGAAACTCACTTTTTGAAACTTGAAACTTACTTTTTTATATAATAACTCGAAACTCACATTTTAACTCGAAACTCACTTTTTTAAAATTTAACTTGAAACTCGCTTTTTTAACTCGAAACTCACTTTTTGTAGCTCGAAACCCACGTTTTCAGCTTGAAACTCACTTTTTTAAACTCAAAACTCACTACTAGAATAAAAAACCGTCGCTTTCAAGTCGCCACTGAAGTACATGAGACAAGCGGGAACCAGATTTGCAACAAAAGAAGAGCTTTATGGAATTTAAAAGAAATCAGCAAAGTAATCACGAAGGAGCAGAGGGATACTTTAAAGAACTTCACGAGATTAGAAATAGCAGAATAGAAATACATAAAAGCTTTGATCGAATTAAATGTTGACATTTTGATTTGTTTAACAACGATTTATTTTGCATTAATGCCCTGACCTAATATTTATACTAGGGATTTGTGATTTTGTTAAAATGAATTTTAGATAAAACAACGCTATCAGCGTTCTCAAACAGAAATGTTTAAACAATGGAATGCTTTTCCGTTTTTAATTAATTCACAAGTAAGATTTAAACGGAACCTCTAGTTTAATTAATACTTTGAAGATTTGTAAAATATTAAAACAAATCACCTAGCACATTGATTTGCAACAAGTAAATATGGATCAGAAGCGATTTACTTCCGGAATTTTCGAAAACAAACAAAAGTCTGTTTTCGCACTTCCTTCGAAAGGTCATATAGAAAATGCCTTTTCATGGTAATGATCACTTTGGAATTGCTTTATTCTGTCGTTTGATATATAATTTAATGCATTGAAGCCACCAATACGTTTGTAGTATTGAGTTTTATACCAATTTAGCGCTACCATGCACGGACGTAAAAAGTGCGAAAACGTGTCATGTTTGCGACGACATGGTAACGTCATACACATGTATATTGCTCTAAAAGATGATGATATAAATTGGAAATATCTTCAAGTTTATTTTGGTATATAAGACTATTAGCAAAATTAAAATTTTGACAAAGTACCATTCCCCTTTAACTTTTGAAAGAGACATGTTTTGCAACTTAGGACAACTCATGTGCCATTAAACTCTAATTGGCTATTTCTGTCAGTTATCTGCAATAATAAGCCCGCCCGCTTAGCTCAGTAGGTAAGAGCGTTGGTCTACGGATAGCGGGGTCGCGAGTTCGATCCTCGGGCAGGGCTTATGTTCTCCGTGACTATTTGATAAACGACATTGTGTCGGAAATCATTAGTCCTCCACCTCTGATCATTCATGTGGGGAAGTTGGCAGTTACTTGCGGAGAACAGGTTTGTACTGGTACAGAATCCAGGAACACTGGTTAGGTTAACTGCCCGCCGTTACATGACTGAAATACTGTTGAAAAACGGCGTTAAACCCAAAACAAACAAACAAAATCTGCAATAATAAGTTAAGACAGCGTTCCTTTCAAACGGTGACAAACGGTTGATAACCTGATAATGCTTCCAATACTGCTGTAACAAATATTGTTTCGACCAAAAACATTCACGTAACTTGTGGTCAATGAAATTATGACTATGTTGATATTCGTAACACATAATATTGCAATGTTATCAACGTCATATATTTAACAAATAACCAAGGCTTTCGAGTGGTTTATCGTCTGATTTACCACGGTTCAGAGTTAAGATGCGTAGGAATTGAATCTGATATGCTCATTGACATGTTTTAATAGATATTATGCTGGACATCATTTACCCGAGGAGTAATGTATCGGACGACATGCGGCAATTTGACGTCATAATTGACGTCATAATGCTCTCTTACCGGTCCGCGCGTCAACCGTTGTTTATTGCAGAATATACAGAGCTTGATTTCCTTCTTTGTTTAACTGGAAATCAAACCTAGTCATGTTAGAATGTTAAATCAGTTTCCTACGCATTCTCAACTGTATAATAGCATTTGAAGCATTCAAGCTTTCTGATTTAAATAATCGGGAAACACCTCCAACATATCAAAATATTGTCATCCTCACATATATTATACAATTCCAAATATACAGAGCATAACATAACTGTCTTGAGCTATTTTTTTTGATTTCCAGAGGAATTTCAAAAAGTCTTCTAACTATGACATGAGAGATCACCCTTTAAATATAGTTTGAATGAAAAAGAAAAGATACCAATGAATCATGGATGTTTAAATTCGACGGAGTATGCGAAATAATACTATACACTGCATGACATCATCTAAAACGAAATATTCTGTTTTATCAGCAAAGCATGGGACTACACTTCAAAGACATTAATTGGCTAGATAATGCAACGCGTCTGCACTGATATTTCTGCAAAATCCCCATATTCTGTTTTGATAAATGTGACCAATGAAATCAACATTATGGGAGTAATAACAGTGAGACAAACGGCGTATAATTAACACAAAGTGTAGAAATCACGACGTTAAAAGCAAAATTAAATGAAGCGTGGAAAAGAAACCTTCCCTGTCTGGAATTAGACGATAAAGTGTTACCATGTCATTGAACCGAAACGAACGAAAGTTTTCACATTATGGTTAACAATTCTGTAAGTTATACAAAAATCCTTACTGGGGTAAAAGACACAGACATTTTGTGGCGGAAGAACGGGAAGACAAACAGACAGACAGACGACCGAATCAAAAACACAATATTTCCACTTCTGCCCAACTCATACTGCCGATATTTTCATACAGTAGAAGACAGTGTGAGTATGACTTATTACATGGATTTTATGTTAACAGAGGTTGACTAGTATATAGCTTGATTCTTCAGACATCGGAATTGTTTAGACTATTCACTGGCGCGCCATTCAATCAGTGAATTTTGTATTGATGTATGTACTCATTTTCTTAGTTTTCATATCTTTAAAAAGTTTTGAAAATGTGTTAATTTTTCATTTGTTTTCTCATCCATGCTCACTCGCATAGCTTGAGTTTGCTAAGCTCAAATCAAAACTTGAAAACAAGAAATTGAAAGTTATTTATGATTTCAGACTTCGGGCGAATAGTTCTGACTATAGACCAGTAATCAGTTCAATAAATATACACTTTAATCTCTGGTAATCTAATACTTGGTACAAAAGTTTTTTTATTTCCCCTTCAAAATAAAAACAGAAGTCCAAAACAAAAAGTCCAATTCAAAGAAAGCAGCCGCCAATACGTTTGTTATTTGCAAAAATGTGACACTATTTTGAATTTTTATCATATTTGAAGGCAACCGGGCCATTTATACTTTTACTTTCATCTGCTTGTTTACTAAAAAGTAAATTATCGTATTTGATTCAGAGACAAAGTTTGATACAAAAAATCTGTAAGAAGTTCCTTTGGAAGCATAGAATGCAACCAAGCAAAATACTAGCAGACTCGGTTTGCCTGAATCTGTTCATGAGAGGTTATGGAAAGTGCTACACACCCCTCACGTCACATAGATCCGGCTTAAGCGGAATTCTGTTACATAGATATTGAATGAACTCCATGATACCAAAGGACCAGAATATATAACAACACCGAATCCAAGTACAAGGCGACTTTTAACAGCCGCCGCACAACACTCGAAGATTGCTGTTGTAATATTTAATAAAGCGAGTTTAAATGAATCATATTGTTAAAAAAAAAAACATTCAAAATTATCTAACTGGACTTTTAAGTTCTTCTCATGAGAAAACTAAGAGTAAACTAGTATCTCATTTTTATTGTCAATTAGATTATAACTTTGTAGTTCTAGTATCCGTTTCAGATTAATTTACTGATTAAATTAAATTCAATGATTGTGAGTGTAAAAAGCAGAATTAATCTTGTTAGTATGGATAAACGTTATTGAATTACAAAATATCATAATGGATTATATGATGTATAAGTGAACGTCCAAGAGAAAATATTTCGTGCTAAGTAATACTGAAACAATAGTTATGACAGGTAAATGTTCAGAAGCATCTTATACTGGTATATAGTATATATCACCTACTTAAAGTGCAAATGACAAGACAAGTAAAGCACAGATCACACTACAATATGCAACTAAAATCGTAATCAGTATTACCAGTACGGTAAGAGAGCTAAAACGGTAAGTAATGGCAATGGATGGAAAAATGGAACACACTACAAGATGCAGTTAATATCGTAATCAGTATTACCAGTATGGTAAAATGGTAAGTAATGGCAATGATGGAAAAATTTGGAGCAGTAGCTACTAGAAATGGAGGGAACAGGGAATCTCACTTGTCCATTACTAACTTCGAGCCTATCAAACTGACGATGTGGTGTAATTAAACGTTATCGATCTACTCATTTCAATTAAAAACATAAAAGAACTGATCTAATTTATTCATTTGTGTCAGGCATTAGTTTGCTTCTCAGTATAATTGTTTCCTTCACCTTTGTTTATTACTTAAATATCAATTTATTGACCGAAAAGCAATAAGTGTTTTATTACTCGACATCTGAAATGAGTTTTAATATTTTTTCGACTATTATAACATCATCGAAGCTAACTTTAGTGTTGAGTTATAGACCGGCGCATTGCCAAATGGGAACAGCGATTTAGATAAGGACATGTACTTTTTGTTTGACCATTTACCGGCACAACGTTAAGGGTCCTGAAAATTAATCTAGTAATTTATTTGTAGTAATGAATAAATCCAAATATCTTACTTTTTACCGTTATCAGTATCGTTCATTTAATCGAAATACTATTGCTATGAAATGTAGCTTGATAAAAGCCATTTTACAGTGCAAATGCCCGACACTTACTTGAATTTAAAACGTCTTATTTAAGTCTTATCTTGCCGTACAAAATACAAAAGACAAACTTTGTATAAAAGTTTGAAACTCGCGAATCAATGCAGTCTGGAAGATAAAGGAATTACTCTTAGTAAGACATCAATTAAATAAGATCTTGTTGTCTGTAGTCTATTTCTGATACAGCGATTGATTTTGCTTTACCCTTTGTCAATACAAGCTATACATCTATCAAATTGAATACAATCGTTTAATCATGAATATAACAGTATGGTGATGTGGACAGTTCTATTTCAATTGTTGTACATGCAGTACTGTTGATATTAATTTGTTGTTACTGTTAACGATATACTTTTAGTGATGATGTTAATCATGATGATGATGATGATGATAATGATGCTGATGGTCATTATTATTATTATTACACCACATTTATATCATTATCTTTCCATTTTTAACTTAGCGTTCAAAAGTCGTGTACAAAGAGAATTTTAAAAGTAAACGTTATTCTAAATATAAAGTTTAACATAAATATAGATAAACAGAAAAATGAAAATAATAATATAATATCAAAAGACTAATAGAATAAATTACTGGTTTGCGCTTTTATGTGGTAAGATCATTCGGGCTTTTTGCAAAGTTTTGTAGTCGAAAAATGTTTCAATAGGTTTTGAATGCAGAAAGCGTATCGGCATCTTTATCTTAGAAGTGGAGAGAGTAAACTAATTGGCAGCAACTCAAGAAAAGCTTCGATGTTTTACAGTATTTCCAGTAAGTCAATCATAATGTACCATAACTGTAACACTTTAAACGATGTTACTGGGCATTGGTTACTGTGTTGAAGGACACAAAATGCCGAATTTGAGATGTTGTTTAAGACTTTAGATTTTTTATCAATGTTCTTGCAAATGTTGAACCTCCGTGAAGCAATGGAGACTGCAGATTACTCCGGAAACCTTTAAAAGAAATTAATCTCAGCAAGAAATCAATTTAGTCAAAAAGCTTTGTTGTCTGCAGTTAATAATTTATCCTGGCAAAAAAAAACTCAATATATCAAATAAAACGAGACGAAGGCAAAGAAATAATAGCGGTCAATGACGGTCTTGGACAGACGTAAAAAACGTCTCAAATATTTTTCTGTTACAAAAAAGTATGGTATTGTATTTTAACATATCATTTCTCTTACTATTTTTATTGATTCTGAAATCTGCTCTTCCAATAACTTGCACAAAGACTTTTTCTAAACATATTTAGTTATCTATAAAAATCTGGTCTTTAGATGATTGCTGATATCTTTGAAAATATAACTTTTGAAGCAAAGATGAAATGTGCCCATGAATGAATCAAAATAGATCAGAAATGCATAAATATTGAAAATAATCTGTAAGATTTATCAGAAATTTATGATGAATATTTGATTCTATATCATTTGAGAATGAAAACATGTCTAACTGCTCTGACTCAAATCTATGTAGGTAAACCATGAAATATTTTAACTCTCATGGCTGACAGATTTCTTGCTATTTGTATAGAATTACATGTATCTAGAAGGTTTAGAATTTGTGAAATTGCATCACAGAGATTAATAACATCTTCACTTACATGTAAAGCAGCTAGAAAGAAATTCTATTGTCTAATGAAAAAGAAGCATATACGTACAATGGTGACTGATATAAAGAATGTTGTTTTTAGATGAACTCAATAAAGATTATAATCAAATATGAACTCTACGTTTTTACAGTTATTCTAACATATCAGATTAGAATTGCACAAGAAACTATAAAGAGGCATTTAAAAGCAATCACAATGCCCCAAGAGCAAAGCAGATAGCGTGTTTTCAACTCGTTTTGCAACAAAAGTGTAACTTAAAAATAAATTTCTGATTCTTGAATTTGCAAATAGTATTAGATTGCCAACTGCAATTATCGTCAAAACGTTAAATGATTTTGCATTCGTAACTTAGCAACGTTTCCTTGATTAATATCACAGTGGAGTTGAATGCTGCTGTGAATTTCAGAATTTGGCGTTATATGCAATTATGTCTGTTTTCATATATTGCTGTTAGGTTATAAATAAACTATGTCCGTATCAACAACATATATCGAATAGCCAAATAATGTGTTCCCAAAGGTTTATGTACATAAAGGCTATACTAAGGCTTTTTACATTAACAGTTGAAACTCGGTATCTCAAATTCCTATGGGTTGAGCATTTTACTTCGAAATAACTAAATACGACTTAAAATGATATTCTGTGATTTTGTGTCTTTAATTTTGTTGCATGCTGTTTTCTTTGTGTATGATAAAATAATTAATCCTCAGGTATGATGAGATTATGGCTTCAGGACCAAAAGTAGCTGGACACGTTTGGAAAAGTCCTATAAAACGAATCTCTGTTTGAAGTTAAATCAGAAAAAATGCAGTTTATCATACATCAGATATAAAACAGATCCTTTAACATTTTTATGATCAACCATTCTGTATTTCATGCTCTAGTTGATATATGGTCACTGTCCTATATGTGTATGGTTAACCACTTGCTACATTAGTTATGTAAACTCATCTAATTTAACGAATATAACAATGGTTGGAAACCAGTATCATATTTCCATAAAGGAGACATTCATATGAACACTGGTGTGATTATGTGTATGTACTGTACATACCAAGTTTAACTAAAATGTCATGGCCGGGTGGTTAATGTCGCTGACTTCAAATCACTATCCCCTCACCGGTCGATGTTACTTGGGGCGAAGGATTCTTCTCATGAGCAAGCCATCCAGATGGCTAACGGAAAGTCGATGATAAAATGCCAAGAAAAGCACCTGGGATCTTCCTCCACCACGAAAGGCTGGCAAGTCGCCATTTGACTTAAAACTGTGTGGGTGTCACAACAAAACAAAGAACAAAATATCCGCCCTATTTCTAACGTTATTGATGGGAAATCTAGACGTATGGTTACCACCACAAGCCCGCCCGCCAATCCTGATAACATTTGTTTTCATAAGTAACCGCATTTACCCAAACTGATTTTATATAAGTCAGTCGTATAAAAAACACACACACACACAGTCTGGTAAATGTGGTGAGGCTCATTTAAAACGTGCTCACAAACAAAGAGACGTCGGCGTTGGCTATCCTTCTTTCTACGGTATATCAAGACAAATCTGTCAACAAATGCGTCCCATGGGTATTGTTTTTTTGTGAACATATCTCCTACTTACTCTTATGAATTAGGCTTAATTTTGTAAAATACGTCACAGACATTTACAGCACACGAGGGATTTCTGACACATATATCCACCTTCTTTCCTTGAATTTTAAGTAAACATAAATAACTACAAAATGTGGTTAGATTTTTACGGGATGGAAGCCTTAATGATATACTGTTTGAGGAATGACCATTTTTATGAACTAGCTGCTACACACATAATACTGTGTAATATAATTGTAGTGTTACTAGTTTGGTGATTATGAAGAATTTTGAAATGTATAGCGGGGTATAAACATTAAAAGCATTTTGTTAACCGATATTTTCCGTTTCAATAATATATTTCCAAATTTCCAAATATATTAATTTATCTATGAATGTTTGTGTTTATAACTTTTGTTTTTTCCTTTATACTCAATATGTGTACATGCTTTCATACACTGTCAGAGGGTTTCATTTCAATGGAATTGTATATATTACATCAATTCATGCATTGCTGAAAGATTTCATTTTAAGGGAACTGCACACGTCCACCGGAAAATTGCTGAAAAGTTTTATTTTGAGGAAACTGCACACATCCATTCAAATACTTCTGAGTGTATTATTTTAAGGAAACTGCACACACCCACTTAAATACTGCCGAGAGTACTATTTTGAGGAAACTGCACAATCCTGAGAATATCATTTTGAGGAAACTGCGCACACCCATTCAATACTCCTGAGAGTATTATTTTGAGGAAACTGCACACTCCCATTCAATACTCCTGAGAGTATTATTTTGAGGAAACTGCGCACACCCATTCAATACTCCTGAGAGTATTATTTTGAGGAAACTGCGCACACCCATTCAATACTCCTGAGAGTATTATTTTGAGGAAACTGCGCACACCCATTCAATACTCCTGAGAGTATTATTTTGAGGAAACTGCGCACACCCATTCAAATACTCCTGAGAGTATTATTTTGAGGAAACTGCGCACTCCCATTCAATACTCCTGAGAGTATTATTTTGAGGAAACTGCGCACACCCATTCAAATACTCCTGAGAGTATTATTTTGAGGAAACTGCGCACTCCCATTCAATACTCCTGAGAGTATTATTTTGAGGAAACTGCACACTACCATGCAAATACTCCTGACAGTATTATTTCGAAGAAACTGTTGCGACCAGTGATCGTGCAGTCTGATCATGGTATGCACTGTTCGCCATTCAGTCAGTATCTTTTTGGTAAGCACCCCTTTAACAGTTAATAGTTCTGTCCAAATTGAAAGACGGACAAGTTCATTGTAGTAATATAGCAGAGTAAGGGTTAAGTAATTGTTATTTAACTATATGCAATGCTCTAAGGCACAATCCATTTTATCGAACTCACCGGTTCGTTTAAAGAGGTTTAAGGAAACTTTGGACATAAAAGTACGACAGTTTTTGAAAATACACAACAGTTACTGTTTGGCGATTCCCGGAAATGCATACGCTTAATGCCTACCTATCTTTATCAGATACACTTTATAAAAAATTATTGTAACTGACCTCCAAATATCCCATACAGTGTCTTAACAGGTGAATTAATTGTAGTGCTGTCTTCATATTTAGATCCAGTATGAATTTAAATTTACGTCAGTTAAATGTATACTAGCCTTGACTTATAAACAACTTGAAATTTTCAGTCGAGCATAACCTGTCTATTCTTATTAGAAGCTTCCCCTTCTCTTTGCATAGTGTCTTACCCTGATATGCTTAGAATTAACCCTACATAATGCTTGCCATTAAAAAGATTTGCAAGGAATACTACGGCAAAATATTTTACAGCAGTTACAGATGTATCGTTCATCCACGACTTTAAGCTCTTCGGCCTTTGCTGAACTGGTCATATTTACGCTGTATAATAGTTTTGCAATTACGTTAAAGCTGTTATTTACCGACCTCGTAAAAAACGTTTAGACTTAGTAGATTTTTAGAGTACTTTTTCTGATGTATATGTTTTTCGATTTGAGCAAAAATATTACTCGTAGTCAAATAGTCATTTCTCTATAACTTTAATAGTAGGCTTTGCATATTTGTAAATGTATACATCATTTTTGCTTTCAAAAACTCCCCAAATAACTTTGTATTCATATTTCAATTCATATGCCTTAGCAACATGCTACGTAACGCTGATTCATACACTTTTTGTGTTTTCAGTCGGTTACAAAACTCCCTTAGCTAGCAGTTTTCTTTAAACTTCAAATTCCGTGTATGACGACTTAGTCTAAAGGGCTGGCCATGGTCTACTTGCACCTGCAGCAAAACTAAAAATGATAGCATTCGAAAGCCTTGTAAATTTATTGGTATTCACTGCAATCCTGGTGACAATCGCCCAGAAAAGTGAGCCCGTCTGGCTAATTAGATAAAACTAGTCCAAGAGTTAATAATTATACAAGGCAAAGAATACACTTGGGTAAATTGCCTAATAACTGTCAATATACAATTGTACAATAATCATTATTATGATGGCATGTACATTTATTTCAGTATCATTCGACTAAACTACACGTAACAGTTGGTATTACGAGTATTACTGAAGAAAAAATATTTACTTTTCATATAGTAAATTACACAATAGGGAATAATAAAATTGATGATTGTCTGGTATTCATAGAAATTCCTACTATTATTACATTTTTATGATAAATGAATACTAATGAGAATTTTGTTGCCCTGTTGCTTTGTTGGCACTCTATATTAGAAATAAAATTTGTGCCATTTTTCTTACTAATTACATTTATATGAATAGAAGACATTGCAGAACTGATATATCCTACGTGACTGCTCACTTACGCATCCCATCTGTCAAATATGGGATTTTTCGGCGACGCCGTCTAAATTCGTTTTCGTTACCTATGCCACGTGACTTCAGTTTGCAAATCAAACTGCTTGATAACGCATTATAGATAATTTATCAAAATGGAAGATTTATGCAACACTCTGCCTGATTGGACGAGAGTGTCAATTTCTTTCACTCTGTTGATTGTGCTACGCTGAGTGAAATGTAGACAAAGCGTTTATCCTAAACGACGCTGTTCACAGTTTTAAAGCTAACTTTGGCTCAGTATATTTAGCAAGAATATTGATATATCTCAAAATGATAAGTAAGTTTAATAAATATATGAAAAACCTGTTCAAATACCAACATATATCAAATTAAAGAAAGAGCTGAATACGGTCTGCTTATCACATGAATAAGGGTATGATAAGAGTCTTTTATGTAGAGAAGTGCTTTTTAAAAGATTTTCCTTGTTACAATTGTCGTCTGTATATGAAAAGGTTTCTTGCTTTTGTGACTTATTCAGATTGCATATTAAAATGAGTACTTGTTTGCTTTGATATATTTGTTATAAATTATCTAACTGATTTATTATATATGAATATTTTTTCTTTAGTATGGTATGCAAATATTGAACTCAGTTGAAATCTGTTTCATTATATATATGCTATATAATGACTGAATCTCATTACACTGAAATGAAGGTACGCTGCATACAGTTTATCTATGTGATATGACTACAGTCAAACTTTGCTTATGAAACAGAAATATTTAAATAGTTACAATTGTATGTTTTGCTTGACCTTCACTTTTTTATAGGTGTGACGTCATTGTCCAAAGATTCATGAATAGCGAATATGCAATTGTTAAAGCGGGATCAGTTGGCCTATTTTAGAAATAAATAAAAATAATAAATAAAAAATCCTTTAATTGATTTTTTCTCATGTATTCTAATCAAACTTGATTTGTAGCATCTTTATTAGGCCCGCAGCCAACTTTGTTCAGCTGGGACATTTGACCCCTTTTAGGGGCTGCTAGAGCTAAAACTGGAAACGCCTTTGACTTCATCTCAGTGTTGTAATATTTTCTGGTTCTTCGGGATCATTGATTTCAATTCATTTAGATTTGAAGATTGAATACCGCTTAAGTCGGTGCTAGTGGGCGTGGGCAGTGTTGCATTTTCCATTACTGCTCATGAACAGACTCAATCAAACCGAGTCTGCAATTTTGACTGTTTGCCTTGTTTTCGGTGCTTCCGAGGGATCTACTTTCCAGATTTTTTTTATACAGCGTCTCATGAACAGCTTGGTGGATCTTTGTCATACTTGGTCTGGAGCATCATTATAAGGTCCTCTTCCAAGTTTATTTATATAGGAACTTGGGCCCTATTAGGGACCACTATAGCTAAAAGTAGATATGCCTTTCTTCGCATTAACCACTAAAATGTAGTGGATTTTTATCAAACTCGATGTGTAACAATATCGTAAGGTCTCCTGCTGTTTTGTTACAAATGGGGATAGGGACCAATTTAGCTAAAAATATAAACACGTTTAATGACCTCTTCTCATGAACCGCGTCATGAATCTTCATCAAACTACTGCTGTAATTATTCGTCTAAGGATAAACGAAGCAAAATTGCAACCCTACGAAACCTTTGCGAAAATTTAAAAGAGAACCATTTAAATTGTTAAAGTGCGGTGTTTAGTTTTGCAATTTGAAAAATGTTAGATGAAAGATGAATGTTAGATGAAAAAGTTTGTTCACAGATCTAGTGCAATGTTTTGATTGTGTATGTATGTGATTGTTGTTACATGATATATAAATAAATACTGTTTAAAACTAATGTAGGATTGCTTTTGACAAAAGTAAACGCGTTAGCTGTATGTTTTTTTTTTGAACAAGAGATCTTAGACTAAGCAATTCACCGGTCAGTTTTCCTACATTCCAAGTACAACAGCATTAAATCATTAAAGAAAAGCGGAACTACGTATGATAAAGAATTTATACGCATGTTACATGGTAACCAACTATGATAGAGAATGTTTTTCAACAGCAACTGTACAATCTCAATAACTCACACAGAAGCGCACTTTATACACATTTTTAGCGAGCGTATGAATTTGAAATAAATTTAAAATCTTTTAAATTTCAAGCAAACATAGACTGTCTACCACAATTACCGTTAACAATACCGAACTGATGATGCAAGAAAAAAACACAAAATGAACTGAAGGAGACACGTTTAATTCAACTTGTCAAGTACTGGAACCACATTCGTTTGATATCCTCAATCTAAATAAGCTAACCAAGTTACCGCCATGTGAAATATTGATTTTTACAGGTTTCTGCCACTTGTAAAAACATTCCTTTGCATATTGTCAAGGAGTATGTCTATAATTGTAAACTTGCAATGTGTTAGAAACAAATAACAATTTCCACACGTTCACGTTTGCGTTCACATTATACAATTCGGCATTCTTTAGTCGGTAATGTACCTCAACGCGCACGTGGCTGAGAATGCTGAATAGAACGAGCATCGCAGATTACGTGACTCGTCGATTTCTCTACGGGCCCTTAAACGGAACCCAATATAATAATGAATACATATGTGTATGGCAAGACATGTAGGACTTTAATTTTAACATTACGTAAGTGACATTATTGCGCAAAATGCTAATGTACATAACAGACCAATCCATCAACTGTGTTTGTAAATACGCAATATGTGTTTTTATGATATTATGATATAACAAATATGTTTTTTTTCTCACAAATTAATCACTCCTTTTATACCAACAGAAAGACATAGTATTTTACCTCACTGCGTTTAAAAATGAAAAAAAAACTAATAAAAACTAATTATTTCCTAAACCGAATAAGGTAACAAACATTAAATGTTTACGATGCATCAACCAGGACATTTATTATAATAGTAGTATGTTGTTAAAGAAGGCCAGTCCATCAACTCCATCCAATATGCTCCAAACAGATTGACATATATTACATTCAATATTTCTAAAGTTAATCTAAACAAAATTCTCTTGCCTTTGTAATGCTGTCATGTTAGAATGAAAAAAAAAACAACAACAAAAAACATCAATTGATATACATGTACTTAATGTGAATGTAAAGGTAAATAATATAATGTTAAGATATATGACAGTTACCTGCTAAGCCAACTGTTGCTGAAATCAATATCATAGAAAATGAGTTTTTACAAGAGGTAAGTATTGTGTAAATGAGTAGAGAAACTCAAATAGAAACTTAAGTTTGTTCATTTTGTTTTCATGACATTATTATGATTGACCACAGAAATAATTTAGAGTGCAGGGGCTGTATCAGTTTAAAGTATTGATTTAAATTTGTTGCACATATCTGCTAATATATTGCTTGGCCATTAAATGTTCCGCTCAGGTCTGTTGTAGGACCGGGAAGGATGTTGCACGTTTTAGTACCTCTCGCGAACCGAATCGGCTGTTGTTTTGCTAAGTTGTGTACTATGCTTCCAACGGAGCCCCCTCATGTATTTACCTTATTAAGAAAAACGAGACTAACTTTGATCTTAAGCATCATAAACTTTCATTAATCAAGTAAACTAGTTTTTCAGGAGAATGAGATATGTTACTCAAGAAAATTTGTATACTGTCGTAAATGTCGTCAAATAATGACAGTAAGTACATGACTGTGTGTCATGTTTTATGGATTATACAGTTAGTTTGTCTGGTGTCAAAATAAGGTTTTACATTTATAGATAAAATCTGTTACTGATATTGACTATTATGAGATTTCTAGATTTTACAAAGTAATTTGTAATGCGTTCCCGTAAAACAACTAAATCAAACGGAATAAATGAGAAAATTGCGTAAACATTGCGATATAGGAACACATAAAAGATATTTAAAAAGCAACAGTTACAACAGAAAATTGAATTACACTTATGTTGTAAAATATATATACTTACATTTTCTGAGCTCGCATGTTCGATGCACTTTGTCATTATATTCAGCTAATCCGTTAACATGTAGTTGGGTTTTGCTATTGTAATTTTCATTCTGATTTCGCACAGATATGGGATAATAAAAAAGATAAATTAGGGTGTACATACCACGTTTACATGAGATTTTGGATGATGAAATTGAGTTGCACGCATATGTCACAGACAGAACACCACGATCATCCGAAAAATAATCATTTGGGTCTTCATGAGAAATAAAACATACAACGTATATGAAAACAATGTGCGAAAATTGCCTTGTTTAGACTTTTGACACTTAGGGAGAGCGTTCCAATACTTATTGCTTCGAAACGTACCGGTGCCATCAACTCTTCACAACTGTATCGGATACTCATATAACTTACTCAATAACGTAGATGAGAAAACCAGCTTACTTAAAAAGGAGCATATTGCAAAAAAGCTAAATATAATATAGTACAGATGAAACAATATTGACCGGGAACACATAGGTTTACACATCACATTTGACAAAAAAGGTGATCATGGATACATTTGTCAAATATGGATATTTTTTCAAACTAGAGTTTATCGCAACGGACTGCAATCTCACATGAAACATGTGATAAAAACAGTCGGACAGTCAGTCAGTCACATACGGTAAATCTACGTAATAGTACAATAGCGAATAGTGTCATAAATAAGGAAAATAGAAAATACCGAAAAAAGTTCATCTACTATTATCCTCAAAATGCCATTCAAAATATTTTGAATGCACAAATGATCTATTGTTTTAAAGACAGTATGTTGTAGTTGGTAATGTTTTGTGTTGCTCAAATTAGTTGAAAACTTATTTCGTTAGGAGGTATGTTTGATATTGTTCTTACTCTCCGCGGCATCTTACATGACTTTCTACATTGATCAAGAGGTTCAAGAGTTAAAGAGCGGACACGAAATCACTGACGGACGGACAGACGGACGGACGTTCTTACGAACTGACCTTTATTTTTTTACCCACAAAGCGACAGAAAGTACCCAACAAGCATGACGGAATGAATAGAATTTACCGTTATCTATTATCCTCATTACCCAACAAATGTACTCTCGTTTGCTCGGACGGACGGACAGACGGACATACTGGCACCGGCGTCATAACATAATATGTCTCTTCGGGCGTACAAAAATGACAAGCTTCTGGATGCCAGGATCAGAAAGAATTGTTTTGCACAGACAAACAAGTACATCCTTCACGCAAGATGTTCCATATGCATATATTTGATGTAAACATCCTTTGAGACAAGATTTACATATTCAGCTAAACAGAATGGACGGTAGGGACTTAATTACGCTCGATTATATGACATACATTTCTTCATTCGACACATTGTCGCAACAAAAAAGTTTTAAGAAGATTTCTGAGACTTATCGGCTTTAAGTTTTTTTTTGTCTGTTTAAAAGTAATATAATTGATTCTCAAAATATAAGTAGACAGAACTAAACAAATGTGTTTTTCGTGTCAATTTCACTTCAAATACTGCAAAACGTGTGTAAGAATGAATAAGTGGATGACTAAAATCATCAGCCAATTCTCCTTCGCACACTGTTATTACTAAAGAATCACTTATCGATATCAAGTGCAGCAATTACTGGCAACAGAATTTGATCTCCAGTGCATATTATTGCATAATGAAATTATTCCAGAGAGATAGACGATGGGTTTACAATATCTCTCATATCACTTATGGAAGCTCATTATACATGCAACATAAACTGTCTAAATTTTCTTGCAATGAAACAATCAATACATAACTAGACAGTTATTGCTTAAATGATACATTTACAACTCGCTTTCTTCAAATTAACTACATACACTTGAAATTTAAAAACGCTTTCTTAAAAAGGTAAAAGATCTAGGCAGTCGAAGTTTTTTTATAGAAAAGCTTCTGCCTCGTTAGTTGCATGGTACAATTATGTTATGTTAACAAGTATGACATCAGATTATTTTACAGTTCATACTGACTAAAACAACTTCAATAATAATCACTCTTGATTTTTTGACAATGTATGGACGGTTTTGTTTGAAACTATTCTAGAAATATGACGTGATGTAAACTGATATGATTATTTAGCATCTTTCATATATTTAAATGAAAATGTCTGATACTAAATAAACACACTGATATCTATCTTTAACCGTTTAAATCTGTTTTTCTTTTTGTAAAAAAAACATGCACTTTTTCATCGTCATTGAGTTTTAATATCACGGTTTGCAATAAATTATTTTCTACAATAACAGATACAGAAATGCACAAAGTTAAAGACTAATTGATAAAATTACACAAATTTCCTATTTTAAAGCATTATTAAACATTTTAACATTTAATGTTAATGTATAAAGCATTTAAAAAAGATATTGACACATCTGAAGAGTAACAGTGCATCATTGTATTAAATATGATTCATAGTTCAGTTGTTTTTCCAGCCATGCAATGACCAGATTTATTCATTGGACACCATTTTAGAAAATGGTATAAAGTCAAACACTGACACTGCTGTTGACAGAAAATAAGCCCACTGTATGCTAAGTTTCCGTATTGTTTATTAAAATCTAAACTATCAAGAACGACCATCATTTGAATTGAAATATCATTGGTTAAATGACTAGTAAATTTATCTAAGCAATATAAATTAGATAAAAAGATAATGTTGATTAAAACAAATGTATTAATGTATTAAAAAGTATAAACACCTTACCGATGCATTCTGTCTTATAAGACACGACGTCGTTTTAGTCCGCCAATGTCAATGCTGTTATCAAATGTTCCGAAAGTCAAATACGTCTGAGCTTTTCTCCTTTTCCAATAACTACATTTATGAAGCTCCATGCGTTGATCCGGGAAAATTGACAACATGTAGTTACTGAATTCAGGTTTAATCTATACTTTACGCCTATACAAGGTGTCAAGAGAAAAATGTAACCAACATCTTGTTAAATTGATGTCCGATAAAGACATTGTAAAGTGATGGCACATTTGATTTTATCACAGAATGTATGCGTTTCTAGAAAATACTTTATAGTCATTTTAATATGTTGTTTCCCTGGGAAAAATGTGTATGTGTGTCTAGAACAACTGTTGGCACTTTATAGTTATTTTAATATGTTGTTTTCCTGTGAAAAATGTGTATGTGTGTCTAGAACAACTGTTGGCACTTTATAGTTATTTTAATATGGTGTTTCCCTGGGAAAAAATAGTGTATGTGTGTCTAGAACAACTGTTTGCTCTTATAGTTATTTTAATATGGTGTTTCCCTGGGAAAAAATAGTGTATGTGTCTAGAACAACTGTTGGCACTTTATAGTTATTTTAATATGGTGTTTCCCTGGGAAAAAAATAGTGTATGTGTGTCTAGAACAATTGTTGGCACTTTATAGTTATTTTAATATGGTGTTTACTTAGGGTAAAATGATATGAGAGATAATCTGGAATAAAATAATTCTATTTTGGAATGAAATCCTCACTTTTCAATCAGAGAAAATGATGTACGGTCTGTCTTAAGGTTTTAAATCTATCTCTGCGATGCTTCGATAAAGCGTATATAAAATTGCTCACTAATTCACTAAATATGATATGAATTAGTGTTAGGTTTAGTATTTTATCAAGTTTCTTAATATTCATACGCCAGTCAAAGAAATGTCATGAACTAATATTTATATCTACACGAGACGTCGCGTGACAGGATATAATAGTTCACTTCAATAAAAATTGATAAACTGTTTTATACAGCTGTTTAGAAATAAAATGATATGTTGAATAAAAGGCGAGTGTTCGAGATATAATAAAGGATATTGGAGTTGAGAAGTATGCACACCGACTGTATAGACAATCCTCTTCACGTTAATATACAAAACTGCTAACTTAAAGTAAGATTTACATTTGCCAGACAATTTCTATTTGGATTAAATGATGAAGCTTTTATAGGAACTATCCCCGCTATCATATGAACGACTCGATTTGCAATACCGTACAACATATTGGTTTTACAAGGAAACATTTAAAAACGTTTATATTTACAGGCAAATAAGAACTATGACGACACATATTTCGAATAAACTTCAGAATTTCTATGGTGAATATTGTACTGACTTTCATTCAAAGAAAAATTGTTGTAAAGGTGCATGCCAATAGTTTCGCACCTATGAAAAATGATGCAAAAGGAAATTATAAAACGATATGAACGCAATTAATTTTTCCAAATGTTTGGGTCATTTCGCTGAAATGCTTGAATTATTTGTCAAAAACATAATACAGATGGTTCCAAACTATTTAACTTTTTTGTGAATAATATGTTCACCAATCAGTTTCAATTTAAGATCATGGTTAACATTCAATTTCACTATAATGTTCGTAAGCTTTTGTTAAGGAGCGTGCTGGATGTTGCTCATTTCGTTACCTCTCATGAACAGACTAGGTCAAACTCTCTGTTGTTATTCTGCTTGGTTGCATTCTATGCTTTCAAAGGACCTTCCTACAGATTTAATTTACAATAAATGAGATAAATAATCTATTTGGTAACTCTTGATATCTCACTGAAATTAGTCATTTATAATTACTTGCTCACAAACTTCTAAGACATCTAGATATCTATTAAACCCAGTTGATCATTTGGTTTATTGGCATAAGCAATTTTGCCAAGTATGCATGTATGCCTGTAATAAAAAGCAAGAAAGAAGTTAAGCTTAAGAGGTTATTTTAATAGACTCTTAAAAATATATTTATATAACTTACAAATAATTGATATCAGTGTTTTGTTAGAAATACATTGCATATCGCACAAGATTTTTATCCTTACAGAGAACGACCACTTATAACAATGGTTAATATTTTCATTAATTAAATATCCTGCACAAAATAAAATCATTAAGGGGCAATTGCAGAAGCACCAATTATTGAAACACAGATAAATATATGTAAGTCTAGGATTTTACGTATCATATCATATTCTTTAAATTTCAGTTATGTACATATATTTTCTGTATGCCATATGTTGCATTATATGATTCGTGTGTCATCAAATTTGAAAGCAATACAGCATTTGCATTACAATGAAGGCTTGTTTCTTATTTGTGTTGCTCCGGTGTATTGGAATTTTTACTTGTATGATTTAATGGTGGAGGCTCATACAAAACATCAGGAAAGGAAAACAAATTGGAGACATACGCACAAATAAGCAGACTCCTTATCATTACATCATGCTGAATTGCTTGTATACCAAACATGTTTACAGTAAAATACAAATAACTGAAGTATTTGTCATGTGTGATATTGCCGGTCTGGCCAATTACTGCTACATTGATTGATGACAGATGGTGATAAGGCAGATATAAGGAATTTTATATATTGTTACCATGGAAACGCGTCATGGTAATTAATGTAGCAAAATTTATTATTTATATGTAATTAAAATATCAAAGACGAGTATTTCTTTAGCTTCATGTGGTTCATCTTTTACAATGAAGTCAGATTAATTCCAAAAACAAAATATGAACAAAGAAAAGTATCAAACGAAAACATCAACAATTGGGTCTTTATAATGCTTAGTATCACAGATTCAAACAAATTCAAAAGAATTTATCTGTCATCTTAGAATATTGATGTGTAGAGACAGCTAATTAATGCTTTGTATATTGTACACACAGATTATAACAACATTATACGCAAGAATTGCTTCGTGTATTATACTGTAAAAGAATATTTGACGCATTATCATTACTAAAGATGAAACAAGTAAAGCTTTCAAAGATTTACTCATTCATTTAATTTACTCTACGACAATATCACAAGCCTATAATCAAGAACAAAGGGCAAATGTTCTTAGGAAAATGTTGTCTCATTTTAAAATCGGTATTAACTATTCGGTATATAAATTGGAATTATCATAAAGCATCAGTGTAACAAACAGACACAAAAAGTCACGAGAGGGGAACAAAGCAAGGTACAGTACAGAAAAGGTCACTGGCAACACCAAAGTTGGAACCAAGTACGATCCTCTGTTACAACACAGTGGTGACTATGTTCGTTTGTTTTGGGTTTAACGCAGTTTTTCAACAGTATTTCTGTTATATAAAGACGGACAATTAACATTACCAGTGTTCCCGGATTCTGTACCAGTAAAAACCTATTCTCCGCTAAATTCCCTACATGAATCAGAGGTGGAGGACGCATGATAGCAGACACAATGTCTTTTGTCAAATCGTCACGTAGAACATACGCCTCACCAAGGATCGAACTCACGACCCCGCGATGCATAGATCTGGGTTCTTCCTATTGAGCTTAGCAGGCGGGAAGGGTGGTGATTAAGTTCTATCTCTAACGCATTTAAAGGTAACCGTAGCAACACAATGTAAAACAATCATGCTCACATTAATATATATAACTAGTAAATTGATACATCAGGTATGAATTTAAGTAGCATACAAAATGACGAGATTTTACTTAATACGACGGATGGTGTCACTTAGAACAGTTGGTAATACACGTAAATTTTGAATGTTATTACGAGCGTAACGCAGTCTGAAATTTTTGTGGGTGAATGAAATAAGATTTATTTTCTAAAAAGAATAATGTAATAAATCAGCCTAACTGTTTCTCTTTACCCAAGAGAAAGGAAACGCTCCTGTGTCGAATTTATTCGAAATAATGACATTTTAATTCAATAAAAGATAGAATTTACATTTTTCCTCCTGACTCTCCATTGAGAAAGTGTTTTTTTCAGACCTTATATAAATTTGTCTTATCTATTAGTGTTACAGCCAAATTTAATTATCATAACATTTGAAAATATCTGATATCTTTCAAAACATTTTAACCTTTCTAAAAGCGAGCTACCACAATCTTAATTAAATTTAATCTTAGACTAGTAGACTAACTTATTCAATGGAATGAGGTTATTAACATTATAAAAAGTAACTTGATAATGGCAGCCATACTTCTATAGAACTACTAAATTCAATCAACTATTTTGTCTGATGTCAAACTAAATCCCTGTTATTGCCTTAAATCCAGTTTATAATGTAATGGAATTTGCAGAGCTTCTCCGTTACACAAACATCTGAGTCCAAAACAAGCAATTAAACAAAATAAATGAGATTGCCATAAAGCAGACTTCAGATATTGAGATCACTCTAAAGTAAACTTGAATAGATAGCATTACGTTATGAGATCGAAATTTTGTTTTTGAAATTTCCATTGAAATTGGTCATGAATGATTTCCCAGAATTGAAGAAACAGACTGAAGGCATAAATGTTTATCAGTCAAATATGAATACAAATGGACATGCATCGTGATAATGAGATGATGCAAGTTGAAAAAGTATGCTGAGATTTTAAGACGGGTAGGCTTCAATGTCGACATACGTAGTAATAAACAACTGGACAATTATTGCGAGTTGCCTAATGCACGTTACAGACTCTGAACGACCAAATTGTATGACAAAACTGATGCTCTGAATTTCAATATTTCAGTCTCATATTTAAACAAAGACGTAACTGTTTGCCTCATCGTACAAATAATGAAGCTCAAAATTTCTATTACTTCAAAACATTTCGATTCTTTTTGCATATTTTATGTAATAGGGAAATAGAAAAAAATGGAAACTCCATATGGCGCCAACTACGACAATAGGCTGGCTCGGTTTCCCGAGTCTGCTCATGTACGGTAGTCGAAATACTGATCCGTCTTGGTTCGTGTATGGCAGTAAAATAGCAGGTCAAGGCTATTTTGTCATTCTATGTTATAACGTATTATAATCTTGCATTTGTAATTCATTGACACCTGCGCTTGGTTCAAATCAGGAAAGCCTCAGCTACAATAAAAATAGTATCATTATGATTCTTGCTATTCACTGTTTATGATTGTTTATGTTTGCGATAACAAATAATGTTCGGTAAATCATGTCAAATAATAGAGATCTAAAACTGATTTATCGCCTTTACCCATCGCAGGAAATTTATACAGCAAAAGCATTTTTCGTGACAAAGATAAAATATTCTCTCCAATGTGATCACTTTGCTTAGCCCTATATACATGAATTAGAAGAACTTGAGAAATTGATCTTATTTGTAAAACTTTGAAACGGACCAGATTATCAAGGTGGAATTCACCTAAATTGTAATTATACTGTTCCGTGTCGAGATTTTACAAAAATATCGAAAATGTAAAAAAAAAAAGACATGGCGATTGACAATTGCCGTGTTGGGAATATCATTAATTTTATATGAAACAATGATCGAAATGTAAACGTAGGACTTCATCAACTTAGGCTCATTCCACTTGTAACTCGTAAACCTGTCTAACCAATTGGACAAGAACGAGGCTGTAGTCCTACTTTTTGAAGCGTTCAGTGTGTTGACAAGATGAAAATACATCTTTAAGGACAAGCCATTACTTGTAGGAAATTGAATGAACGTTCCTAGCACACTTAATAGTTTTCTACAACACCACGCCTGACGTTACGATGACGACCGGATATGAGTCTGTGTAGAGCTATAAACAAAATATCTGAGACACTATGTCCTGGCCACATAAGTACGTATTGCCATAAATACATATTTAACAAGGCATTTAAGAGTCTATACGAATATATACAGATTTTGTAGTCTTAGAAAAGCACAGGGATTAATTTTCAGACATTGTTCAACCTGAAAATAGTCTTGGTTTATGTCTAGTGTTATTATTTAGGTTGAGTAATACTTATTTATGTTAGGAGCCACAAAAGGTACTGAATATAGGAAAGTGTCAGTCTTAGTCCGCTATACAAATGCACTTTAGATTAGAAAACCAAAAACGGTAGACAAGTATTTGAATCAGATGGTCCTGGGTTTGCATTATAAAATATTTAGATTTTATTCATTAGCGGAAATTCAAGAAGTCAGGCGAACACAGACCAATGGGTTTTGATGACAGATAACGGTCACGAATACTATTAGTTACACTGCTTGTTGGTGACAGGATACGGGATATACGCTGTCGAGGAAATCCATATCAGGCGAGAGCGAAGCTCTCGCCTGATATGGATTTCCTCGACAGCGTATATCCCGTATCCTGTCACCAACAAGCTGTGTAACGATTTTATCTTGCCGACTACCATTTACTTACATGCTATAATCAACACATTTTGTAAATTAACAAGGCTTCTTACAGTGCAGACTGGAATCCTACAATCATTTGTTTGGTCATCAGGTTTTGTTTATAGTTGATTTACACCAGCCATAAAATGCACAATGACCTGTGTTTTGGTTAAATCACAAAACACAAAAGCTCATTTACACAGGTTATGAACTGGTTTAAATCAGAAACACTAAAAAACTTCTTGATCCATCCCTTCGAAAGTCACCAGATTTTCACGATGTCACAAATGTCTTGATACTTTGGCTTTCGTCCAGTTTCCTGTTAAATCATTCATCTTGTACGTAGATTAAATGATCCTACAACAAACTTCTGAGTAACAAATATGTCAATTCCTTCATTTAACGATGATTTAACTTAAAACAAGATTTCAACGTCCGTGTATCCCATACAGAGTTATTCCGCTTTTACGGTTAACTTTTGTCAAACTTCATGAGCCTCAACTTAAGTAGAATGAAATCGGCAAGAAAACACTAAATTTACTCTCGGAAACGATTCTATTGCCGGAGCTAATACATAATCTGACTTGATTCAATTACGCCAGTAGTGTGGCAGCCATTTTGTTTTAATCAAAATTCATATCTGAAATATACTAGCAGGATATGGAATATATCCTGTCTCCACGTGACGTCTATTGAACAATAGAAATGCAAGAAACTTGTAGGAGGCAAGATAAATAATTATACAACTATGAACAGTGACATAAGTAAGGACACATTATTCAAACTACTGAATAAATGCTGCCATCAGGAGAAGTACCCTTTTAAGGAAATTAGAATAAACGATCATGGATCCCTTTTTTTAAGAACGGTTTATTGTAATAATGGTAACAGAACATTCGCCTGCATTTACCCTGACAGTTCTTAATGTTTATTGATGTTTTAGAGTAAGTTCATGTAGGTATTCTTGACACTGTCCGTATCTTTCAGCCTCGTTCTGGCTTCAAGATTTTTTTTCCGAAATCATGTCATTATTTATTGACATACAAGACAATCTATCAATTACATAACATGACTAGGCGTCTGGATCGCCCTGTTCCGAAATGAATATACTGTACAGACATTTTAAATCTTTCACGTAATCCTTCTTGTAAGATATCCATAATTGTACTTTCCATGTATGCGATTTTATATAAAGTATCCTTCGAGACATGTTCAGATACAGTCAGAGTGGACGGCAGGGACTTAATTACATGCGATAAAACCGACAGACATTTCTTTACTGATACATTTTCTTAACATACAAAGAAGACTTCTGAGACTTGAACTCATATTATATTAGAAATAATGAACTCATATCTTTATGGCTGAAACTACATACATTTGTATTTCGTGCCAATTTGACTTCTATTTCTGCAAAACGTGTGTAATAACAAGTGTATGACTAAACTATGCAGCCAAATCTTCCCCGCTCAATGTCATTACCATAGAATAACTTACTGACTCCAAATGCTGCAGCAGTTGGTAGTTCAAAAATTCTGATCTATAGTGCACATCATTTCCTAATGCAATTCCTCTGAGAGTATAATGCACAGAATTTCTCTGCCATAATCCTATAAAGGCTCATTACAATGCAACACAAGCTGTCTTAATTTTTGTTGTTAACAAAATTATTTTGTTAGTTCAGTCTTACAACAATAACGTAAGATTTCTCAGCAATCTTTCGAAACTTTGGAACACTTTCATTTCGAAATTAAACGTAAAAAGGTGATTCAATGCATTTAAGTTCATTTATATTGAAAATTGCTTTTTTTAGAAGAGTCCCCACCCCGATTGTAGACTAGTACAATTTTGATATTACACAATAAAATTTGAGAAAAATAATAATTATAAATGGCGTTTATTTTAGAAAAGTTATGAAACTTGACGCCAAGCTTTAGCCCCTTACCATTAGATTTTTTATCATAAAGAGAAATTTAAAAATGCCCCAGAATTAGTATTTGAACTTATGACTTGAATATTGACGCTTTCGACTTTTAATACATCTACTAGTTAAGAAATATGTTTTATGTTCAAAGGGGTTTTTAGCATACCTCATCATCTAAACAAAATGTCTAACACTGAATTAACATATTACCATGTCTATCTGAGACAAATGAATAAATTCTAAATTCATAAAATAGTAAACTACAATTTTAAAATAAGATATACACATAAATTGCGTTATCCTGTATAGCGTTTTGGCATGAATTATTTACTACGTATATTTTTCTTTGTCAAAGAACAAAAAAACGTAAGTGCAGTAAATATCTTTATATAGTCATACATATAGAAATGAGTATTTGTTAAACTACATGTAAGGAAACAAAAACGTGTATTAATATAGCGTTGATAAAATTTATAAATTAAAAAAAGAATTGGATGTCTGAAATATTTTATATATTGGCACATTTGAAGAGTAAAAAAACATTGAAATATTAGAAAATAAGCAAGTTTGCTTATAACCGATTAGTTTCGCCAGTTTTTAAATTAATATACTAGATGATTTAATTGATCAATTGAAAGAAAACATTAACATTCATTCATTCATTCATTCATTCATTTTTATTAGCATGGCATATGACTTTCAATTTAAGACTACTAGAGACAAAAACAATCTATGATTTGTTTTTCTTCATATAAAACTAACTATTTTATTAACAGTTCTAAATTACAGAACAAATCGGAGTAGTCGGACAAATCATCCACGGAATTTAAACATTATCTGCCGAATGAGCAGTAAATTGAACTAGACATTGAAACCTAATCAGATACCTATGTATTCAAATTAGTAAAAATAAAAGCTGATGCAACATCTATATAAGTAATAACAAGGTGTTAAAACATCTTACCGATGCATTCCGTCATGAAAGACTCGACATCTATCTAGCCCAAAGGCACTGCTGCTATCAAATATATCGAAAACTGTCTAGCAAGCATGCTTATATTGTTTTCCAATAAATACTTCTGAACCTGTTGCCGTATAAAAATTGTGGCGTTGATCCCAGTAAATGGAGGGCATTGTAGCTTAATTTATTCTAATGTCTGGATAGACAGTCTAAAGAAATATGCCCGACTCAAAGTCAACGCCCTGTAATGTGTATGTTTATTGACAGTGTGCATAGCAAAAGCCATATAGTAAGTGTTTCAAAATATTTTGGCAAAATCAAAAACACAAATATATGCAGAAGATGATTGCTGAATTAAAGATAGTATGAGAGGTAGTTTGCACTTACACAATTCTAATATGGACAAAAATGCAATAGTGTAGGGGCAATAAGTTTTATCTGATCTCATGCTGCATGCCCTTTTTGTATGATTTGCATCACTAAAATGCTCAGATATTGCGTGCGTACATTAAAGTATTAAAAAGGTATAAAATGAAATAATGATTACCAAAAATGTATCATTAGACCTAATGTGTAGTATTTTACTTATTTTTCTTGTTACTGCAATCTTAATCTTTGTAGAATATGCATTATATTTTGGTAACTATTATTTAAGCAACCCATACGTGACAGTGCAAAACATTACTTTTAGTGGAGCATAATTATGTTTGAATAATAAAACTGAGGAGTTAAACATTTTACTTTGTAATTTTTTATGTGTTTTCTTTTCCTAACACTTATGGTGTCATCAAAAAAGGTCTTTCACAGGCCGACATAGAAAATATGGTTGGAATATAAATTAAAGAGTTTAAAGTATTCTATTCAATTCTATAATAATCACATGCCATTCAAGGAAATATATATTGCATATAACATGGTCTAAATTCATTTTCCAGAAATACTAGCAATATATCTATCTTTATGTTTTAATCATTTTAACGATTTATCTGCAATAGTTTTAAAATGCGCTTTAAATGTGAACGTAATAGCGAGTAAAATTTTTAAATTATAAGCAAACTTTATGGAAGAAAAAAGGGTTTTGAAAATAAGTTGAAAGTCTCAAACAAACATTTTGTACATCGAATATTTATGTCCTTTGCAATAATAATCCGGAGAGATGCAGGGCAAATATTGTTGCCACTCAAACTGTTCTGGGATTGATATGTACCTGTCCGGATTTAATTTCTAAGATAAATGTTAGTTAATTCTGTGCATGGACAAATATGTCAAGTCTAAATACATTTACCTATAGGAATTTCCGGTTAAACGTATTTCTTAGACTGACAAGATATACTCTGTTTTACCTCAAGCTGTGTATAAAAATGTCCGTATGTCAAATAATTTCAAGTCATTGTATAATTTAGATCAAATTGTTCAGACTCTTTGGGAACAACTTGTTTAAAATTTTATGACGACTAACTTTTTCTTTGTTAAGGAGATGGATCTGGAATAATGTTTTACATTCCTTTGTTATTTTAATAATCTAATCTTTAATTTATGTAAATTTTTTTTATGTGTTATGAACCTCTCAAAAGTTGTGGTCATTTGACTTTCCCAAAATCAGTTTGTATCAAATTAATATTTCTGAACAATATTTGATCCAATATAATTTTTAGACTAGTAAGTATAAGATCTACATTGCCGAAATATTAGAAATAAGACGGCGAAATTAGATATTAATATTAAAGTACGTTTTGTAATAATTATACAATGCAAACAATTTATCTAATTATTTGTCTGATGTCAAACTGATGATTATAAAAACTATTTCACTGATACTGTTTCCCAGATTTCCGGATTTTTCGAAGCAATTTGCAGAGCTTCTCCATAAAACAAATATTCGTGTCCAAATCAATCAGTTTAACGGAATAAATGTGAAAACAGCGTAAACATCATTGCGATGAAAAAAAAGCATTGATAGCGCTAGTTCGAAGCTCGTAATGTGTAAGATGCACTTTATATTAAGTTGTTTTATCTTGTATATTTGCTACTAAAATTTTCATTCCATTTTCTGTGTTCAACCGCTATCCTACAAAGAAATATGCAAATGTGTATCGTGCTTATAAAAGTATATGGAAGTAAAAGGGAGGTTGAGACGAGAATATACATGTGAAAACCCTGGTCTTTATCATAAAAATTACATTTTGTGTACCAAAAATTGATGCAATTTTCTTAATTATAACAGCGAAAGACGCACCTTTTTACGTGAGCAATAGGTGAACCAAATTAACAACAACTCCCCCTCCCACACCCCCCGCTACACACACACACACACACACACACACACACACACACACATAAAAACAAAAATACGGCCGTATCTATTGTATGTTTTAAATGAATTCCTTGGACAAGATCATAGCTATTCTCTTGTCCTACTTCTTCCATCACTTTCCAGTTTCGTGAATGAAATTCAGGAAGACAAAAACACTTTCAAGAAGACCAACAAATTCTTTTTAGGAAATAAGATGAACATTCATTACGCAAAATGTAACACCACGTTTGTTGTCACGATAGCGATCGGAAATTGAATTGCGTGTTGCTGTAAACAAAATATCTGAGACACTATATGTACCGGTATAGAGGGCATCATACATATCTGTTGCAGGTGTATACTACAGAGATATAGGTAAGTGTATTCAGATTGAGTTTACCATTATATACTGCATATATACATGTATTTAAGATATTGACTAAATATTTTTTACTTCTCATAAAATAAAAGTATTTTCCATATTTATCTTTTATCCGTAGTCAAAGCAAACAAACACAAAGAAATCAATTCTTAGACTGATAGCATACTTGTTAACAAATGTAAAATATGACACAATTACTTGCATATTATTTGAGGACTTAAGTCAGTAATTGCAAAGATTCATTCATGCATCATTCAAGTTTGCTGACATGGGGTCAAGTTAGAAAAGCTATTAAATACTTAAAGTGCTTCTGTTCTGGCAGGGATGTATGTTTCTAGCAAAGATTACAAATCTTGCTTTTACCATACTAGAACAATGAATTTTAATAATATAAGGAATAGGCAATCTTTCGAATACACGAAACAGGTCACGAAAGCACAATTAATATGAATAAGTATACAATTGAGAACAATGCTACAAGAAAGGAAAACACTTCAGTGTGTCGAATAAAAATATTATTATCATTAACCTATAACTTAAAAAGAATGAAACCAAGCAAAATACAGCAAACTCTGTTTGATTTTTGTCTTCATTTCTGATCGTGGGAGGCTAAGAAATGTGCAACACTCCCAACTCTCACATGCTTGGAGCAGAACTCTATTATTAAGATGAATAATAATTTAATAACAATGAGTCAATGTAAGAACCGGACCGCCATTCAAAATTTGGAAGCTGTTGTTTTGATAGTAGATAAAGTTTATAAAAATACCCTTTGGAATAAAAAAGCAACCAAGCGAAATAGAATAAACTGGGTCCAAGTTAGGGGAGATTTTTAACGGCGACCATGCAGCAGATAGAGAACTGCAGTAACAGTTAATAAACAATGAGTCAAAGTAAGAACTTTACCAGACCGGCATTCAAAATTGGAAGCTGTTTTGATAGTAGATAAAGTTTATAAAAATACCCTTTGGAATAAAAAAAAGCAACCAAGCGAAATAGAATAAACTGGGCCCAAGTTAGGGGAGATTTTTAACGGCGACCATGCAGCAGATAGAGAACTGCAGTAACAGTTAATAAAATCTATAAGAAAGATAAAGAACGCAACCAAACAAGATAAAAGCAGGGATTCGGGTTGACTGTCGTTATGAAATATGCAAGATCAAAGGTAAGGGTAGATTTCCCGGAAGCACAGAGTACCCCAAACACAGTCAGAGAGTTGTCATCATACGCCTAGCACTAGCCTAAGCGGAATTCAACAGAATAAAGATACATTGATTGAATTCCACGATGGCAAAAGGTTTAAGCAGTTTATAACGTTAAAAGATTGCACATGCTTACATTGCACTGATATGTTCACAACAGATTTAGAGCTACATGTATTTTACATAGCTTCATAGTTTTATACTTGACATTGTTACGGCTTCGTCATTTTGACATATTCTTTATAGATATTTTAGATTACGCTATACAGTATAAGAAGTATTAACGTTTCTGTGTCCCGGCTCCAAAAGGAATGCCTTAATGAAAATATCTGTAAAACTATCATCCAACGCTTACATCGGATGATACAATTAAGATAATTTGTCACAACGTTTACTTTGCTTTATTTGGTTAGAGCTAATGATATCAAATTTAGAACAAAAAGTAGAAGTAACTAAATACATGTGTAGTCATGCATGTTGTACTGCTAATCGTACAAAAGCTGTGTACAAACATCTAAGTGTATGACTAAATTGCTCCTTGTCATTATCGTATGTAACAAATTTAGCAGCAGAAGTCACAAATTTAATGTATATTTCACACAAAATTCTGATCTATAGTGCACATTATTGCCTGATGAACTGTCTCCCTAGAGATAGTTAATGCATAAACGATGTCTATTTTAACCTACTAAAGGCTCATATGATGAATAATTTTGTTACAGCCTACACTTATGTTCACAGCAGCCCCCGTATTAACTAAAGCATTTACAAACACTTTCATGTTTATTTTGTAAATAAACAAGTGTCCCATAAGATGTGATAACATTTCGTATGTCAATTTTGTATATAAAATTTATTTAGAGTAACAAGTTATTGGTAATCACCCATCATTTATTCTAATATTTCCAAATTTAACTGGTCTTGATATTCTGCATAGTTACATGTACTACGTTGTTCTAGGGACAATTTATTCCCAGACATAATCTATGGATAAAACATCTGCGACAACCGTGTTATGAAACAGTAAATTAAAAAAAAAGTAAAGCTTCTTGTACTGAAGTATGCACATTAGTGAAAGCAGAGTGAAGATCAGAAAGGGCATATCGGCATATCGAGTATACCCCGGCATTTGGTAAAAGAAGTTGAAATTGTTAAATATTGAAAGTTAAATATGTACATGTCAAACATCAAATGAAACGAACATATAGGCATTTATAGATTTTTAATTTTATACATGATTTATTTTAGGTCGATTGTGAAGGAAGTTCTACAATTTATATTAATCGCTCTCGACACCTCATTCCTGATGGAATCTATTGCCACGAGGGTAGAGGCCAGTTTCCTTTTAAATGCTGAGCGCCAACCAAGGGAGCTACTGGTACCATTTTTCACGTCTTTGCTATGACGCGGCCAGGGATCAAACCCACGACCTCCCGCACTCGAAGCGGACGCTCTACCACTAGGCTATCGAGGCGGTAAAATCGTTGATTTTTGAAATAGTCTTTTCAAACGTTTAGATCATAACTAAATAAAGTATCTTATCATTTTTGTGTTACAAATCACTGACTGCCTGTCTTATTAAAGCATGATTAACTTGCAATGTGTACCTAACAAAGTGATGCATATTGATACGAACAAGTGTTCTGTTCACAAAAATGACAGCTTAACTCTTGCAACCTAATCTCAGTTTTACATAAAATACATATTTATATCAAAAACATTTCCGAAAAATTTTGACAGAACATCAACTCATTAAAAAGCAACCAAGTTTCATAAACTTTTAATCTATTTATTTTTTCTCGTCTTGATTTAGACAGCGATGACATAAAATGAATGAGGAACAATACTTCCAAATCAATACCGTTTTTTTTAAATTTAGACAGCGATGACATAAAATGAATGAAGAAGGAAAATACATCCAAATCAAGACAGTTTTGATTTAGACAGCGGTGACATAACAATGAATGAATGAAGAAAAATACTTCTTAATCAAGACTACTTGGTTCAAAACAGCTACTTATGCTCCTGTTTTCTAAATCTACAACAACTTTCTCAGTATCCTGAATTTCCGGAACAACAATCCATCTACTCGGTTTGATTTTCTATGAAATCGTTTAATCTGCGCACATAATTTTTCATATAAGTAGTATTTTTCTAGATTTGAAACTTAAACATAGATCTGTAAACTCAAATAGTAAGAATAAAGTGGATCAAAAATGATTTTATCCATTCAATAAAAAAATGTTAAACATCTTACCGATGCATTCCGTCTTATAAAACACAACGCCTTTTTAGTCCTTCTGTGTCAATGTTGCTATCAAATGTATCGGAAGTCAACTATGTACAGGCTTTTATCCTTTGCCGATAACTACATTCGAAGCTGTTGCCTCATGGAACATGTCGCGCTGATTCAGGAAAATGGAGGGCAATAACTTATTGAATCAAGTTTAATTTACAGAGATGCCTATATTAAACGTGAAGAGAAATATGCCTGACTCAGTCAATAGTCCGTGCGAGAGGACTGTTTGATAAAGACATTTTTAAGGGAAATAAATTTGTTATTTTCGCTGTTTCAAAGCAGTGAATATATCAGCTTTATTTTCACTGGTACGGAATAACATTCGAATGCGAAAGGATATGAATCATAAATAATTGGACATTCTGTGCAAAATGTAATTCAAAAAGATATAGATGTATATAATTACCTAAAAAGACAGAGGTATATGTTCCACCGTATTAAAATGTAAAGGAAATCTGGAAACGTTCATAGAACTATTTGACAATATCGTGTTATCACGACGTTGTGAGGTCATGACTCAATGCACGTGACGTTTTGCAGGTAAAATAGGAATTATGAGTTTGAAACCATTGAAATCATACAATAAAAAGAAAAAGAAGTTTTACATATACGATCAAAATACATTTCACTCACCATACTTTACATTTTCACTCGTAAAAAATATTGCGTACATGTACATGTATGATGTTCACTCGGTGAATTATATTTCGATCTTACATTGAAACAAAAAAATATCCTCTATCAAGTTTTCATTTTTTATGCAAATCATACATAGCAGCCATCAAGGAAACACAAAAGAGTACACTTACGTTTTGGTGGACCTTTAAGTATAGCGTAAATTTTCAAAACATGTATACTATTTACAAAAATTATGTAACGTTATTTGGAAATGTTAAAGTACGTGACCACTTATACAAATTGAATCTTAATAAAATCCTTTCTCGGCACGCAGCAGTACTAGGACTTGTTCACGAGATTTGTTAAACCAGTCATATTCCGAATATAATGTAAGGAAAAACGACACTTACATGCTGTTGATTGGCCAAATAAAAGCTAAAAGGCCAAATAAACTTTTTATTATCTTCTCCCGAAGCACTGATGTTTTAATTGTATGTTTATAAAACATTGTTTAACTGTTGATATATGTGCACTTATAACTAAAAGCTGAGGAGTGTAGGATCAATATACTCTTATTCGAATAAATATCAGATGCCTTATTTTCACGTTTGAAAGTTTCAATTTGTCACGACTGAAAACGTTAATTTGGTCTTAACGAGAGAAACATATTCAGGTCTTACATGCTAAACTGTCCTTTTTATATGCTGCCTTGTCAATGGTTCTAACAAAACTGCACCCATTATTGTGGCTGCCCACATGTGAAAAATACATCTCACATGTTTTATTGTGAAGATAATAGAAATATTTCTTATAGATATTTTCATGATCAATTGAAAAGAAAGTGTTATAGATAATCTATATAGCAATCATTGCTTAATTGTTTGTTTGTATTAATCTATGCAATGGACTGCCGGCGTTTAAGGCCATATGATGACTTTCAATTGTTAATGGTGGGGTGCAATCAAATTATCCATTATTTCAAGAACGCTCTGTATAAAACAAAATCAACGCTCGAACAAAAAGCAGTGTGTGATAAGACGATTTACTAGAAACTTGTGCCATACACAAGGTTACCCTTCCCGTTTATCAAGGTGGCTTCTCGAATGATTCGTACGGAATAAAATTGAAAGAATATTTAGTGCTAAAACGGCGGACTATAAAATTAGAGGTCGGGAATGCAAGTCAGCTCGTTTCAAATTAAGACGACTAATTAACGTTCGAATTTGGTGCTTTAAATCCCGTGTATAGATGCTTTACAACTGGTGCACTACAGATCAGGAAAGCTTCTGGAATTGGAAGGTCATCTGTAAAATTACTAACATTAGTCTGAAGGAGTTGCCAATAGATAAGCGATGGCGACTACGGATAAACAGACACTGTTTTTCTCATTGTTTAACTTTTTCTATGTATAATTGTTCATATATTATTAATGTACACATTCATATACAGTTACTGTTCTGTTGGGCTGCCTTCTTAAGACATGGAAATTCCTGCTGGAATTGTCTGTGCAAATTAATATTGCTGAGAAATTTGTCATAACTGATTACGAAAGCATGTCTATTAAAACTGTATTGATTGATGCAATTAAGCAGTAAGCCGTACAAAATATTTATATTCATTAGCGAAAACTGCCAAAGAAATATTAATATATAGCACTGAGTATATGTTTACATTCCTGTTTTCTGATTTAGTAGTTAATTAGTACAGTAGAAACCCATCCATTTATTAAAAAAGGAACAAAAATGAACAAAAAGAAGTAACAAACAAGACAATAAATAAACATGATCAGAATCAAATCTTTATATATTATGAGACATAATGATGTCTGTAATGCGGACAAATGAGGCTATTAACTTGGTTATAATAACGACATACCGGTATTTTCTTTTGACAATTTTGTATGCGGACGTAATATGTCTTTGGTATATGACTTATTCCGCAAGGAAAACAAATGTAGCGAATGATAACGTTAGAAGTCTCCTGATGATAAAAACTGCAGGAAATAAGGAAGTAATTACTAGGTTAGGCTCCTCCTAATTTGATAAAAGCTTCCATAAAATGTCTGTAAGACAAATAATGTATCGCCCGATGAATGTCTCTTAAATAGATTTCAGACAATAAATGCATTATCATAGTAGTACACAATGCATCTCTTATTTCGTCAATAGTAGAGCAAATTACTCAAGCAGTTAATTAACTACCTTACTAAATAATCCAACACACATGCGTCGAAAACAGTTTCAAAGCGGTTTTCATATTTCATTTGGAGCAAAGCATCAAAATAATTATGACTCTGAAGACTTTATTTCTCAAAACTGACCCGACAATGAGGGCAGGGCCAAAACTGTAGGCTCCAATATCGGGTTATGTGAAAGTTCTCCGTCATAGTTAACAAATTACAGTTTGTTTGAATTTCATATCCTCAACCTGTGATTCATGACAGTAAGGTGATATACTACAGTAAGATTGAATTTCTTACCATAAGGTGACATATTGCAGTAAATTTAAACCTCTGAATCCATGATTCATGTCTGTGAGATTACATATTACACCATATTTAAATTTCTTATCGTCAATCTCTTATTCATGTCGGTAAGGTGACAGGTTACAGTACATTTAAATTTTATATCCTAAACATCTTAAACCTGTGATTCATATCGGTAGAGTACAAAACAAATTGAATTTCTTACCAAACGGTGCCACTTTACAGTAATTTGAATCTCTGATTTATGTCTGGGACCTCCGTGGCCGAGTGGTAAATGTCGCTGACTTCAGTTGCCCCTCACCGATATGGGTTCGATTGTTTAATTCTTCATGTGGGGAAGCCATCTAGCAGGATTATGGAAGGTCGATGGTTCTACCCACGCACCAGCCCGTGAAATAATGCACGAAGGGGCACCTGGGGTCTTCCACTGCCATCAAAGTTGGAATGTCGCCATAGGGTGTAAAGGAATTTCGTTCCGGTTAAGAAAATAGCTGTTTTATCTTACTGAGAAGAAACATACACTAAGAATATCCCATACGGTTCACTGAAAGACTTCATACGATCATGCCGTTGGTTTTGAAAACAAAAATTGTGTAGTCAGTGGCCAGGCTAGTTTGTTTTGTACAAACACCTATTAGGGATCTGCAGTTAGAATCTGTTAAAGATGTAATACTTTTTAACCTTCAAAAGTAGAAATTGTCTGAAAATTATAAGGAATAAATTCTTTTTTCTCCAACACGAAAATCGTAATTTAACCACATTTCTTTAGAAGCAATATGTTTAACATATAATATATTTAACATGACTAAATCTGTATACGTTTTAATATTCCATGTTTTCCCAAAACTGGTTTACGTATTAGATAAGAACGAATGTTCCTTACATCCTTTAATCTAATACAGTTGGAAGTGACGTTATAACAATAAGAAACTACAATGCTTATCAACACAGTCGCAATAATAGTAATAATTTGTACAAAATAAATGAAAACCACATACATTTGTCCTTTTAAGCAAATTTATTTACCAAGTAAATACGATCAAAACACCCAATGCATTTACTTAGAACAAAGAGTGACAAAGTATTCGTGACATTTTTCAATTTTAAGTTAAGTATAATTGAGATTCAGATTCAAATAGTTAATTTGATATTAACCGTATAACTGCATTATTAAAGGAAATCTTTACGAGTGCTGATATGACGATATTTATCATTTTGATGCAATGTACTAACTGTTCGTCTGTTATCGGCGGAGTTATGATAACATTGCCATTTCAAAGCTTGTTAAACTCATCCAAATTTGAGCAGTTATCAGAATTACGTTTATCTCAGGATATTTTAGAGCTTTTGAATTATGGGTGAACATTACTTATTCTATTAGGCATTGTGTCCACAAACTCATTCGAATTCGAACAATTTCCATAACTACTTTTATATTGAGTGTATTAACTATGTACATTGTTATATTCCAATACTTATACAACGAGAAAGTCCTAGATACTTCTGTAGTGCATACCCTCTTATACACAGAGTAACAATTTTGAGATTACACATTAGTAATCACTGTAGAAGTTACATATAATCTAATAAAATCAGTTCTGATTTCTCTATGCAATATGATGCATAATGCATTACCCGGCTATAAATAAGGTTAAGATTTAGACCCGAAAATACATTTAAACTGAAATATTTTAAATTATGATTCTGCTGCGGTAGAATAAATAAACAAACGCATAGTTTCCGATGATATGTCTCGTTTCAGGCTGAAGTAATGCCACAAACACCACTGGCATGTTTAATGAATAACTCCCGACTAACTGTAGCGAAAGTAAAAGTTAGAGGCTAACAATGATTTTGACTACCTGACCAATTTCAAAAAGTCGTACTTTTCATTATATTAAAATTACTCAACAAGAAATATCGAGCAGCTTGCCTGTTATCTTAAGGCTTACGCGTTTCAAAGAAATAATTGAGCCGTGCCATGGGAAAACCAACATAGTGGCTTTGCGACCAGCATGGATCCAGACCAGCCTGCGCATCCGCGCAGTCTGGTCAGGATCCATGCTGTTCGCTAACAGTTTCTCCAATTCCAATAGGCTTTAAAAGCGAACAGCATGGAGCCTGACCAGACTGCGCGGATGCGCAGGCTGGTCTGGATCCATGCTGGTCGCACACCCACTATGTTGGTTTTCTCATGGCACGGCTCATATATCTTTATACTGAATAATCATTTTTCATTAAATGCATCGTTCTCATTTTACGCAAGTAATTATGATAAACCTGATATAGATTGCTGCAATGTCAAAAGTAACAAGAAGTATCTTTAAAAAAGATACACGGCCGCATTAGTCAATACACACTTAAGCTACGAAACGTGCATGCACTCTGCACTTTTACATACGATCGGGTATTTATAAAGCAAAACAAAATGTAGTTTTTAAAGTAAAATTTTCATGCTTTTTGTGTAGATATTTTACAGAACACATATTTTACGCCTTAATTATATTAAACATAATCTAGAAAACTTTCACAAAAAAAAAAAAAATACTAAAAAGGAGGGGCCAAAAGGTGGGGAACGAAATTACCATTTTTGAAATCGTCAAGGATGATACGAAATGACCAAAATGGGACGAGTTGACTAGGGGATGAGTTGACTGTTAATCGTTTACGGATGATCACTCCGTATCAGAGTGACAGAGTTGACAGGTTTGTAGCCGAACTCTGCAGCAGTTTCACTACCGAGGGGATTCAGGTTTATGACGTAAGCTATTTCAACAGGGGTCTTTCAACGGATTATATTGTCTAACATTACAGCTCAGAGCACCTCCACACCCCTTAAGAAAATATTATATATTCCATTCGAAAACCTGTGGAATTTTTCATCCACCAATCAAAAAGTACAGTTTTTATCAGCTGTTAAATGACCTTTACCCCAGATAATTACAGGAAGTATAGGACTGGTATAATCAATACCGGCCTGCGGTTGAAAAAAAATGAACCAATCTAAAGAAGACACAAAAAGTAGAGACCTATAGGTTTAATTATCAAGAAACATTACATATTTGTCTTCAAATAGTTTGCAAAAGATTCCTGTACAAATATTGTCTGAGTGATATCCGGTTTATATCGTAGAATTTGCTGAGCTTCTACGTAACACAAATATCTGAGACCAAAGCAAATAATAAAAGGAATTAAATGAGAATAAAAAACATTGCATTCAAAGAAAAATAAAGATATTGGGAAAACTACAAAGAATCTTCTAGTAAATAACATTTATATTGTTGTCCGAAATTGCGTTTATTTTATACCCTGTTTACACATCCTATTTATTTTAGTTTAAGTCAATACAAATTGTCAATTCATTTCTCATAGCATCAGAGGAAGATTTATATAAATGTCAAAGGTATGTGTTCGTTCGCTAAGAGATGTACCGAAAATGCACGTGCATCGTGCTGTTAGAAGCTGAAATTGATTTGAAATGAAGTTAATAATAATTGTCACCCCGCAGACCCATTTGCTTACTTTCTTTGCACAGAAAAGAGAAATTGGAAATGGACAAAATTCTGAAGCTTCATGCGGTTATAGTATTCTATTTCATTTGGTTAAGACTGTTGAAATACCCCGATATTTATCAAATTGAAAAATAGAAATTAGATATTGAAATCAAAGGAAATATTCTCAAATCAGAGACGACGGTTGGGACGTAAGAACAAAATGCTAAAAAATTAAAACATGCATTTCTCAAACGGATCTTAGTTCTCTCCTCAAATAAATTTCAAAAAGAATATGTGAACAAGAGGGCCATGATGGCCCTATATCGCTCACCTGAGTTTAATTGCTTTCTTGAAAAAAATTATTTGCTAAAGCTAAACAAATAACCCCATGGGGTGGGGTCAATTTGACCCCGGAGGTAATGATTTGAACAAATTTTGTAGAAGTCTACTAGGCAATGCTACATGTCAAATATCTAAGATCTAAGCCTTCTGGTTTATTTTTAGAAATTTTTTGAAGATTTTCCTATGTAAAATCAAGTGATCCCTGGGGTGGGGTCAATTTTAACCCCGGGGGTCATGATTTGAACAAATTTTGTAGAGGTCCACTAGGCAATGCTACATATGAAATATCTAAGCTCTAGGCCTTCTGGTTTTTTTTGAAGATTTTTCTATGTACAATCAAGTAATCCCATGGGGCGGGGTCAATTTGACCCCGGGGGTCATGATTTGAATACATTTTGTAGAAGTCTACTAGGCAATGCTCCATGTCAAATATCTAAGACCTAGGCCTTCTGGTTTATTTTTAGAAAATTTTTGAAGATTTTCCTATGTAAAATCAAGTGACCCCTGGGGTGGGGTCAACTTTGATCCGGGGGTCATGATTTGAACAAATTTTGTAGAGGTCCACTAGGCAATGCTACATGTCAAATATCTAAGCTCTAAGCCTTCTGGTTTATTTTTAGAAATTTTTTGAAGATTTTCCTATGTAAAATCAAGTGACCCCTGGGGCGAGGTCAATTTTGACCCCGGGGTCATGATTTGAACAATTTTAGTAGAGGTCCACTAGGCAATGCTACAAGTCAAATATCTAAACTCTAGGGCTTCTGGTTTTTGAGAAGAAGATTTTTTATGATTTTCCTATGTAAAATCAAGTGACCCCCGGGGCGGGGTCAATTTTGACCCTGGGGTCATGATTTGAACAAACTTGGTAGAGGTCCACTAGGCAATGCTTCACACCAAATATCTAAGCTCTAGGGCTTCTGGTTTTTGAGAAGAAGATTTTTAAAGTTTTTACTTTTGGTTGCCATGGCAACCAGAATTCTGTATGGAATTCAATTCTTTGAACAATTTTTAAAGAAGACCATCCAAGGAACAACCCTGTGAAGTTTCATCAAAATTGGCTTGTTGGTTTAGGAGGAGATGTTGTTTAAAGGAAAGTGTGGACGGACGGACGGACGACGGACGGACGGACGCCGGACGGTGAGTGATCACAATACCTCACCCTGAGCACTTTGTGCTCAGGTGAGCTAAAAATCAAAAGTACCATAAAATATAGCTTAAATGAAATTGACCACTACCTTTCTCAAACTTGTGTAGAATTTCATTGGGAAAACAAACATTTTATACATACAGTTTGTAAAGAGGTTACCATATTTCACTGGTCAAAAAGGGATTGTTATAAATATAATAAACAACAGTCAATCTCAAAAGACATGAAAAACTAACTGACATAACGAAACAGGTACGTTAAAATCAAAGCAGGACAACTTTTCGAAGCATTTAAAACTCCAGGCGATTGGCCAGGTCAGTTTGAAATATATGAACATATATTTAAACAACATTTCATTTTCAAAATGGTGGGAAATTAAATGTAATGCAATACTTCATGATATTAGAGTGAAATAATTCTTTTAAAATATACTAACACAAATTTCAACTTTGATACATAGGACACATCATTGTGATGCTCATTATCTATGCCAACATACTCGAATATCCATGCATTCGTGAAAATGTCACACACTGCATTGGATTAATGAGATTAAATATTTGACATTGAAGTCTGACGTTGGCTTTTGAGCTAGGGCATATGGGTCTTGTGAGTGACCAATTCTCTTGTCACAGGACGAATTTGTGCAAAGTAATAGTAAAATACAGTAATTAAGAGGACACGAAATACCTTTTTTCCTCCATCTGTGTTCTCAACGTTTTAAGTGAAGACTCTAGGTGTTCGGTGCTCTATGCAGAGAACATTTGTGTAAAGGTATTAAAATATAAGTCTATGCATGGACAGGTTATGAAGCGGACAAAAACATAAAATCGTTCACCTCTTAGCGTATACTTTAAGCCAGGCGGCCTCGGTTTTACGCAATTCACGACGTCTCGTTATGAGGAATTTTCTGCTAAATGATATTAAAAGCCATTGGTAGATGCCAGCGTTATATTATAGGGCGGAAACTACTGGTCTTTGAGTACGTTTTACGTGAGGCATCGGTTAATTATGAGGAATATTTTGCTACCCTTGTAAGATGGAAGAATCATGGAACGGACAGAATAAAAAACAACAACAGCATATCGTCTTTTAATCTCCAAATGTGACACATAAATGTGCCAGGACTGATGGAATGACAGAATGACGGACGGAAAAGCGCAATGATTTAGTCTAAAGGCCGGCAGGAAACTAATGATATCTATAGACAATTTGTTCTGAAATGGCGGTCTGTCATTACATAATATTATATTGCTCAATTACAGCTGGGATAACAAGAGCTGTCTCCATAGGATGACACATGCCCCCGATGGCACTTTGAATGAACAGTTATGGCCGATGTTAGAGTTTAGGACCTTTGACCTACGGACCTGGGTCTTGCGCGCGACACGTCGTCTTACTGTGGTACACATTCATGCCCAATAATTTTAAAATCCATGCATGAATGACAAAGATATGGACCGGACACGCCCATCAATGCACTATCATGAAATATGACCTTTAACGTCTAAGTGTGACCTTGACCTTTGAGCTACGGACCTGGGTCTTGCGCGCGACACGTCGTCTTACTGTGGTACACATTCATGCCAAGTTATTTGAAAATCCATCCATGGATGACAAAGATATGGACCGGACACGAAAATTGCGGACAGACCGACAGACTGACAGACGGTTCAAAGACTATATGCCTCCCTTCGGGGGCATAATAAAAGTGCTTCATACGTTCAAAGACCGTTGCAATGTAAACAATACACAAAACAAATGTAATTGTATAATGTTTATTTAACGAAAGACACTACTTCATTTCTTTTGTCATTCATTCTTTTTTCAGCTTAAACTTGCGTGAAATATTTTTTTTTCAAATGAACAGTTCACTAAGGACAACATAAGCAATAAAAAGAGCAGCAATAGGAACATCACCAAAACAACAAAACATCAAATGATGTTACTCGACGTCTTGTGTAAATCGCTGATCCAAAGTCCGATGTCATCAGTTTATATTCAACACAAAAGCAAAACAATTCGCTCTAAACGGGATAATAACTTTGTCACTTATGAAGCAAGAATATGTGCAACATTTTATTTAAAACGTTTGAATGTAACAAAAAAGCCACTCAACTTGTTTCGAAGTATACTGATGTCACGGACCTTATTTTATAACTATTAGATATGTTAAACGTTAAAAGCTATATGTAAATGTTCACAGCAATAATAACTTATAATTCTTTGTAATAAAAAGAGTCTGCTACCAGAACAAAAAAAAACTTCTTTGTATTTGTGTATATCGGTCGGATTTTTCCACAGTATTGAGAACAGTTGCGGCATGTAACAGCATTACAAATATTCCGATAATATAGACCGCCGGAAATTAGAAAATAATGGAAAGCTTAGTCTCCTCTTTACTTGCTATAAATCTTCCATCATCTTAAAATACAGATATAACAATCACGCTGTGTGTGTCTCTAACGTTTAGACACAATAAATCACATTTGCAGCGTTGAAATTTCATCTTGTGTACTGTTATGTAAAGATGTGACTTTGGGCAGAAATTCTGTGATTGTGTACATTAACATTATTACAAATATTCTGTCTGTAAACTTGAAGAATTACTTTTTAACAAGATTGTCTAGGGGTACAATTATAATACGTAAAAATGCGGTAGATTAGCTGTTCTGTATAGTTTGAACTAAAACATGTTCCCTCTCTTACACCTTCTATTCCTTTTATTCTCTAATTAAGAACATAGTAAAAATAGTTGTCATACTTGAGAGAATATACCGGTTTTGTACAGTCAATGTTATTGCATGCAGATTTAGCATAAAGCAATCGTTCCGGAAAATAACATATACAACAGGCAACTTTGAAATTGTATTTCACTTGACATTTTGTTCCTTTGAAATAACTTTATATTATATCCAGACTACAGTCGTAAAAACTTTTATTGCACATAATTTCACAAAAGGCAATGTGATCTAGTTAAAGTGTAGTGCCATGTGCATTTTTAATGTTATTTGTGAGCGTTTCAAATGCTACATTTACGCATGTTGGATAGATTAGTATTCTGAGTATTTCTTGTATTTAGTCCTTTTAATTTTCTTCTGAAATGTGAACAGAATTCGAAAGTTTCCATAACAACTGCGGTCACAGATATATTGAGAGTCTTCTTACAGTGTATTCTTTAGTTTTTAATTTCGACGTTCTAATGGTGGATATCAATGCTTTTCTTGGTTGTTTTTTTTTACAGGAAATATTTTACATCCGCCTCTGGGATATATGATGATTTGACCAGCGCCAAATCTTATAATAAAATGTACATAAAATGAATACATTTTGCGTATTTTTCAACCATAAGCCTTATGCATAATAGCAATGTTGAAATATATATATTGGAACTGATTTTAGAAACATGATCCCATCAAATTTCGCAAGAGCTTTTGTTTTGCAGGCCCGATTTTTCTGATCCGCGAGACTTTGTACTTTCATAATATGTATAGAAACTGACTATAGCATGAACGGACAGGTAAATCCTGTTTCTAGGCACTTTTCGCACTTTTGGCTCCCTGGCTACAAACAGCATATCTTAACAAGGTGTTATAACAAGTTTACTAGTTATTAGAGTATCTCTTCCTAGATCATGGACAATTACTTTCAAAATAAGTTTGCTTTATATTGTATATACTGGTATTTGTCATATTTCTTTAGGCAACGCTATCTCTTTTGCTAAGATTCACAACTTATCTGGTAATTACTGACTGAATACAAGCTTAGTACCAATACAAAAAGGTACACATAGAGTGAAGACATATTATATCTGTAATAAAGTCATGTGCATTTCAAGATTAATACAATTTAAGAAGCTCAATGTCAGCGTACCACGAAATGGTCGAATCAAGAGAGTGTGTAGTTATGGTTAGACGTAAGTTTGTTTCAAAATACCCGGAAAATATAACAGTACTAATTTGTTCCAAAAGGGCCGGAAGCTATATCAACACTGAGACTAGTACGGTCATTTTAATGACTGCTTGCCGTCAGATTAAGACTGTTGCTGTGCTTCAAAAAGTTCCTTTGGAAACATAGAATGCAAGAAAGGGAAGTAATGCAATGTGCAGCATCGCTCAGGCTCAGTAGTACCAGATAATCACAAATAATGTATAGATGTAAGGCGATAAATCATTGTCACGCATTAATGTTATTGGGTCAAAAACAATGAAAAAAAGCTCGAATAGCAGAGTACATTGGCAAATGAACAAATAATTACAATTATAATGGTACAATCAAGAAGACTTATAAGTAGCAATAAAGGGAGATAATTGTATATGATTTAATTTATAACCCACATCCGGAAGACTGTTAAACTTGTGAGAAGAAGACAGAAGGCTCTCTAATTACAGAAGCTTCACTGGTTCTTTAGCGTGCAAGATGAAAAACACCCATACATGGTACTCTTATCCCAGTGTTTGTAATTTTTAGTTGGGGGAGCGGTTGCTCGAACTCATGACCCCTAATTTCGCATTTAGACAGTATTACCCCTGGACTACTGCGTCCGCTCAAATGGCTTTTTAATGCGTGCGTGCTATTAATGCGACTCCAACTTATAAAGCAATTCGCGAACACTCGGTTTTAAATCGCTTAACATTGCTTAACGGCTTTTTAATGCGTGTATAACACTTCAACAACGAGCACAATTACAGACAATTTGTTTAAATTATTTCTAAGGACAATTTGTCATGTAATAATGGTCTCAGTTACAGTTACATTGATTGATCAATTTAATAGTAAAGACACAAAAGACAATTCTATAATTTCAAGGAGTGTTGCTATGGAAATACGCGGAAATAAATAGAATAACATTAATTTAATTTCTTATGAATAGTGAGTTCTATTGTTATATCACCCATTAAAACACTTACAGAAGGATTTAACGCACAAGTCAGTTGATATTCGGGCCTTCCGTTTTTAGCTAGGTATCTTCGATTTTTTTTCTTTTGTTTAACGTCGCACCGACACAGTCGTGGCGACTTTTGGTGGAGAAAGACCCCAGGAGCCCCTCTGTGCATTATTTCATCACGGGCGGGTTGCTGGGTAGAACCACCGGCCTATCGGAAGCCAGATGGGTGACTTCCTCAAATGAAGAATTCAACATGAAGAACTCAACACCCCGAGTGAGGCTCGAACCCACTTTGGCGAGGGGCAAGCGATTCGAAATCAGCGGCATTAATTAACCACTCGACCACGGATGTCCCGTTACCAAACCAACGCTATTCACTTTGACTTATTAAAAGAGACTGTTTGTATATAAATGCGACGCAGTGCTAGCTGAATTACATTACTTACGACGTAATAAGTTTTTAAAAAAAGGCCCCAAACATAGAGAAATCACGGAATACAATTTATCAGCGTTTATCGAAATTATTAGGTTCTCTATTTTGTATAAAACATTGATGAAATTTTAATGAGAACAAACGAGTCGACTGATCGAAAAGTACACAATCTTTTGATATGTACATTCGGATCAAAAACACATATTCTCTATAATTAGTACAAATAAGAACAGTGTAATTGCTACAAAAATATATATACGCTCTTAGGACGTACGCATTCGGAAGTTATTTTTCTACATAATCAGAATAAATGAGACGATTGGCATTTCTATACAGAAGATAATATTTTCTTGTTACGTGTTTCATCAGAAGAATAGCATGTCTAATTTTACTTATAATCAGTGCAATGTGACGTTAAAGAAATTAATATTCCGTCTGACATATGTATTCGATCGTAATAGTTCCCTTGGGATATCTCTGTAATGAGAACAAATGGAACATTTGATAAAGTTACAAATCTTCTAACATTACAGATTGCACAAAATAATGAAGTAATGTCTGAGCCAAACTCATTCTAATTTACTGTTAACTTCCATTATTATACAATGCTGGGGTATGGAATGGGTTGTTACCTTGTCAGTACATCTACGATATATGTATCACCTTTGATGAGTACATAATGAATACTTTTCAACTGGCGGAGTGAGTGAAGCCAGCACACAAGGCAGTATATCGCTCAAATCACTATAGTGACAAAGGATAAAAAGTCATCAAATAGATTCCCACACGGGTTTGCTAAAAAATATATCGTTAGTTTGTATAACATCCACGTAAGTCGCTAATTCAAAGAATGAACTCTAAATATTGTTTGTACATACATTACGGCAAAAGTACTTTAGTAGTCGGTGATATATAACAACTCTCTCTGGCCTAAAATTGCAAACATTTTCAATATTTACGTCTATTTCAATCATTTTTCTAACATGGTTTAGTCAGTTCGTGTCTCTTGTAAAATAAAACACATTCCTATGTGAGGTATCTATCTGCATTAACCTTTAGCCTGCTGGCGGCAAGTGATCCTGCCTTTGCGGCCAGTGCAGACCAAGATCAGCCTGCACATCCATCAATTTTCAGTGAATACCCCTTTGATATTCAAGTGGTACTGCCCAAATTGAATGATGGACCAGTCCATTTTAGAAATTGATCAGGATAAAGGTTAAGCCTTGAAGCCTTGAAGCGGACTATAATAACTGTACATAACTGTGTATAGCGCATTTATTGAATGAAACTGTTAATTGTCTGCAAACAAGTAACAGATGAATGATTGATATAGGAATATTTTGTTCTGGTTATCGTTTAACATCAATACATTGTATTCATAGTCTATATACTGAAAATATCGCGAACCATTTTTCTACAAAATAATTTTTCTGCCGCTTTAGACCACGAATTACAGGAGCGCAGGAAAAGTTTCTGCCGAGGATGAATAGTGTTTTTGTTAATACAAAAAAAAAAAAAAAACAAGAAACGCGGCAATGCCACGAAACCAGGTTTTCAACACTTTTCATAAGAATAAACAAGAGTGCCAGAATGTCACAATATACGCCCGTCACAGCAAATTTCTTTACTCTAGCACCTGTATTTGCAGATGTAACTTTAATTTTGTGGTTGTTTAGTAATCATTGTAATTCTTTTGTTTTTCTAAGTCCACAAAAAAAAACTCCTTACCAGGTAGAGATACCTTAAAATACACCTAAAATTAGAAAGTAACAACTATGTTGTACCACAGAAAAGTGGTCTTGGTTTTTCCCTACGGTCAATTATAAAAAAAGTTACAATATAAGTTATTTATAGTAACAACTAAGGGAAGTTAAAATACAATTTTTTTTAAGTCCACACAGAAATCCTTACCAGGTAGAGATTGGTCAAAATACACCTCAAACTTTGATGTAACATGGATGTTGTACTACAGAAAAGTGGTCTCGATTTTTCCCTACGTCTAGTAATGAAAAAGTTACAATATAAGCTATTTATAGTAATAACAAAGGAAAGTAATTCTAAAGAAGGGAACTGCGCAAGACACTTCGTCTCATGATGGTGTATAATTGTGCCAAGTTACATCAAAATCCCTCTATGCATGAAGAAGATGTGCTCCGGATAAAGTTTTCATTCTTGTATCCTTTGACCTCTAAGTGTGACCTTGACCTTAGACCTAGGGACCTGGTTCTTGCGCATGACACTCCGTCTCATGATGGTGAACAATTGTGCCAAGTGCCAACTTTCATCAAAATCCCTCCATGCATGTAGAAGATATGCTAACCCTAACCCTAACCCTAACCCTATTTTTAGTAACAATGACCTTGACCTTGATCCCTGAAACCCCAAAATCAATCCCAAGCTACAACTTTATATAAGTTTTCTATACACTAAGTTTCATCATGATAGCTCATTCCTAAATTAAGTTATTGACCGGAAACCCTTTTCCTATTTTAAGTAACACTGACCTTGACCTTGATCCCAGAAACCCTAAAATCAATCCCAGCCTTTGTCTTGATATAAGCTACATACATACCAAGTTTTATTCAAATATCTTTACCGAAACAAAAGTTATTGACCGGAAACCCTTTTTCTATTTAAAGTAACAGTGACCTTGACCTTGACCCCAGAAACCCCAAAATCAATCCCAGCTTTTGTCTTGATATAAGCTACATACATACCAAGTTTTATTTAAATATCTTTACCGAAACAAAAGTTATTGATCTGAAACACCAGTTTGACGCCGCCGCCGCCGCCGCCGCCGCCGCCACCGCCACCGCCCGCCCGACCGACATCTACCCCAATCTAATAACTCAGGTTTTCGTTGAAAACCTTGTTAATAATGTACCTAATATTGCAACATCTTCCCATGATTCATAAGGCTCCGACCATCTTTCTTGATTATATTTTTGTGCGATACTTCTGATACTTATATTTGACATTACTTGTTATTTATTTTATTTTCATAGTATTAGTCAGCAATTTCAGTAATAATGAAACGCGTTTTGTGAATTCAGTTGGCTTTTTCTGTGTCTACTTATACGCATATGATAGTTTTAATGTAAAACACTATCTAGTATCAATTCGTTCTAAATATTTTCTCTAATATCACAGCTAACAAACATATTCTAACCACCGACATATGATGTGCCAGGAATATTCTTCGTCCGATAACAATAACTTAACGAATTTAAAAATTGCTTCATTGCTATCTGGTCCTAAATCGTATTTTTAAAATACACATATGCATGCCATCATATTGTTGTACATTAAGAACAATTTATTGGTGCCTGTGTCGGAAAATCATGTCGATTTTATTTCTTGACCTATGTTTTGAAAGACCGCATGAGCAGGCCAACATCCCAAGGACATCGGTAAGTGGTCGGATTCCGTTAAATCCAATATCACATCGAATGAATTCGGTGATACTATTTTTATGTGTGTAAAAGCAAATTTTAACATGTTCACCTTCATTATTACCTTACCGTGTGTGTGTGTGTGTGTGTGTGTGTGTGTGTGTGTTTAATTTAACATATTGATTAACAACGATATATGGTGGTCCAACTTGTAATCGATAGACAAACGGTATCAATCAGATATAATAAGATTCAATGATGGCTTGATATGAGTGAGCTGGCAGGAATCATATTTGCTATAAATGTTTGGTTTCTCTGCCGCAATTGGCATCATCTGTCTGGTTTCTATGACGCATTGGCAATTCATTCTTTCAGTTTTCAGTCAATACCAATATTTGGCAGTATATACTCCACTGCCATAGTCCTATACGTATGAAAATATGATAAACGTAATCATTGAAGCTGAGGTATAAGCCCATGATTATTATGGCCCTTCTAGTACATGTTTATAAAATCAGAGTGGTCACACTATTTGGGTGATTATATGGTGTAGGCTTGATACTCTACGATATATTTCGAACACTGAATTACAAGAAAGCAATTTCATTCATTGTTGCAAGTTACATGATGTTTTAACAATTAAAAATGTAGTGTTCAATCGGTGTAAATGTTCACAGCAAAGTTTTATACCATTTTTGAAAAGAAGAAGTACTATTATATTCTTAAAAAGTATTATGTACTAGTAATAAATGACGCTATTACCAGTGCTTTACAGAAATCAGTAATGCATTCCAAGTTGATTTGCTTTTAAACAGTATATTTAATGGATAATATTGGAAGCAAAAAATACCCTTTCGACATGTGTATTTGGAGGTAATGTCTATCTAAAGATAATTTGTATTTCTATATCCACTGCAGATTTTAACAATCGTTACAAATTCCCCAGTAATTTAGACTGCCAGAAATAAGAAAGTAATGGTTAGCCTCATCTTTATTTGAAAGAAACTTTCAGCATCATATCCATACCCAGAAATCTAAGCCAATTTGCTGGCTTATTGGCAAAATTGTCTCCCTTGAAAACAGGTTATCGGGTGTATCGATTAGCCATTATCGGTCAATTTACGCCTATTGAAATATAGAAGGAGAAAAACTTTAACAATATTTTTTAATTAATTAACTTTTAATTTATGATTCACATATATTTTGCCCTTAAAAGATATAACCAAAAGTTTAAATACATATCTAAAGTGGGAATATCCTTCCCGGCTCTCAATTCTGAAACAAAAACCCGATTATCATTCAAAATCACCAATTTGAGGAATACACTGCAAATTGCCTCGGGCAAGGTATAAACTCCGCTTGTGTAAAAAGTTTCACAATGTTGTCGCAATACCCCTAATTAACAAAACCAGTGTAAGGTCAAAATTATCAAGATAAGAGAGATTAACAAAAGTCGATACTCGCATTAAGATGGTGTAAAGGGAAACAACCAAATTTAACCGATCTGGCTTAATAATCAAGGGACAATACTCTTCAAAACACGGTCTCATTTCTGGACATGATACCGACAAGATACACATCGAATTATCTTTTTATTGTTTCACACTTGGACAGAATGCAAAGCATCTGCAGGAATAAGTTGAGTAGAAATGTTCAATCCTCTTTATATCTTCGTTTATGTTATAATCCAGAAAAGAACTTAAATATTAATTAAAACAAATAAAGACCTATTTTTTTATATAAAATACGATGTTTTGATTAAATAAATAAAGTTTCGGCATGCACTTACTGACAGCAGAATTTATTTTTTTAAATTTGTTATTATCATAGTATTACGTGAACGGCAATTCAGATATCATATTTCACTTGACATTTTGTTCTTTAAAATTAAGACTAATGAATATTTGGATTTCGTCTTAAAAATTTATATTACAAATAATCGACATAAGGAAATGTACCGACGCCTTGTTAGAGCCTGTTTTAAATGATGGAATGGTAGAGGAAGATACCAGATGCTCATCCGGCCATTACCTCTGGCACAAGAGGGCACAGATTGCGACCTTCCGTTAGTCAGCCAGTTGGCTTTCTCACATATCACCTTACACAAAGAAAGATTTCTTATAATATCATGCACGTGTTAGTTCTAGGAAAAAGCATCCTATGAAATGGTTTCAAGACTACGGTCTTTTGTAATATAAAAAAATGCTTATTAATATATCGTTTTTATAACAGTTATTGACATGAAATTTCCCAGAAAGAAGTCTGATCAAGTTACAAGAATTAAATGAAGTACAGGGACAAGACAAATATCTGCCCCAATTAATTACTTGCACTGAAGCGGGAAACATTATTGGAGTACCATAAGTGAATTTAATTAAAGTAGGAAAATTAGCAAATAAGGCGTTTGTTTTGGCATGGCCATCGTGTGGTATTTTTGTGATTTTCATTAATGGAATTCCTTTCTTTGTAAACAAGTAATTGTATAAAACGTCTTCATTATGTAACAAAAGGCATATTCAGCATTCAGGAACGTCCCGATGACTTTTGCCTAGATTTTGCTCACCTACACATCAGGGAGTGCCGTACGTAACAACATTAAATATTAATCATTCAATGCACATTTATTGCCATTAAGGGAAGAATCATACATTATAAAACTAAATTATACAAATGGATTACAGTTCCCAGATACACCATAAATAACCCTAATTATGAGGGCAATACGCACATATTTAATATTCAGAATTAAGGTTAGCAATCTTGATCTCACGATTTTTTCTTCAATTTAGTATAAAATCTATATCTATGACCAGAGTAAATGTCCTTCTGTTTCTAAAAGATTACTTACATTAAGATGTATATAATATCCTTTACGATTGAAAGACATATATTTCGAGCCTGACGTTTCATTTCAGAAGGATGGTATCATATATATCCTCATACCGCAGCGGACAGAATGAACTTAATAACACGCAATAAGACGAGAGACATTTTATCTTTATCACAGAAATCTTGATTCATAGTCCTGTTATCTTACTAATGGCGACTTCACAAATGTTGTCTGCTTATATTTTACAAACTCTGTTCAGCAGAAAAGAAGAAGGTGTTTCATGATTAAACAAGGCAGTCTGAAAGACAGCTAAATCCCCCGCCACTGCTATGGATAGTGAAAGGGTAAAACCTTTGATTTTAGCTGTGACCTTGACCTTGAACTGACACGGCTGACTCATGAATTCTGCACAACGTCTTGATGAGGTGATCATTTGACCAAAGTTTCATGAAAATCCTTCAAGGGGTTTAGGAGATACAGAGCTGAAACCTTTGACCTTCAGTTGTGACCTTGACCTTGAGTTGACATGGCTGACTCATGAGTTCTTGATGAGGTGATCATTTGACCAAAGTTTGATGAAAATCCTTCAAGGGGTTAAGGAGATACAGAGTGGACACCAAATGGAAGGCTCAAACCTTCGACCCTTAGTTGTGACCTTGACCTTGAGCTGGCATGGTTGACTCATAATTTCTGCACATCGTCTTGATGCGGTAATCATTTGACCCAGGTTTTATAAAATTCCTTCAAGGGGTTTAGGAGATATAGAGCGGACACGAAATGGAAGGCTCAAACCTTTGACCTTCAGTTGTGACCTTGACCTTGAGCTGACATGGCTGACTCATAAGTTCTGCACATCGCCTTGATGAGGTGATTGTTTGACCCAAGTTTGATGAAAATCCTTCAAGGGGTTTAGGAGATATAGAGCGGACACAAAATGGAAGGTTCAAACCTTTGACCCTAAGTTGTGACCTTGACCTTGAGCCGGCATGACTGACTCATGGGTTCTGCTCATCGTCTTGATGAGGTGATCATTTGACCCAAGTTTTATAAACTTCCTTCAAGGGGTTTAAGAAATATAGAGCGGACACAAAATGGAAGGTTCAAACCTTTGACCTTGAGTTGTGACCTTGACCTTGAGCCGGCATGGCTGACTCATGGGTTCTGCACATCGTCTTGATGAGGTGATCATTTGACCGAAGTTTTATAAAATTCCTTCAAGGGGTTTAGGAGATATAGAGCGGACACAAAATGGAAGGCTCATACCTTTGACCTTGAGTTGTGACCTTGACCTTGAACCGACAAGGCTGACTCATGGGTTCTGCACATCGTCTTGATAAGGTGATCATTTGACCCAAGTTTCATGAAAATCCTTCAAGGGGTTTAGGAGATATGGACCGGACACGAATTTGTTACGGACGGAAGGACGGACGCAGACCATTCCTATAATCCCTCCGCCACGGCGGGGGATTAAAAATCACCAAATGGGCAGATTTTTTTTAAAAACCAGAACATTGTATAGAAATGCGCACCTACACTTCATACCAAACGTTGCTGTGAAGTTTAATCAATGTTCGGCTACCTGTTTAGAAGTTGCGCCCACAAGGTTTCCGTATCAGAGACCTAGAGACCTTTAAATATTGTAAGGAAAATAGTGAAAGTTTGAACACGTTTTCCTTTCAACAGCAGAAAATCTTTAAGACAATAATTTATTGGAGTATCCAATTAGCTCACACTATTTCATTTCATACAGAAATTCCAGTTAATAAAAAGATAGTGCTTCGATTGTGATTTCACTGTTTATTAGTCTAAGACAAACGTGTAACTGCTTTATCTTTGCCAATATATTACGGAAGATTTTTTTTAGGAATTCTGTATCTTTACTAAGGTTGACAGAAACAGCCCGTGTAATGTAGATTAAATTGCATTAATATAGAATGAATTGTTTTGTTATAGTTTTATTTCAATATTTTAGAATTGTTTTACATAAATATTTTCATCCTATTAAGACACAGTTATTGAACTTAGCTATTGGTTATGTTTCTACTTTTATGAACACATTTTTCTGCAATTTATTGACTGTAATCGTTGGAACTTGCCCACCCTTTATTTTAGTCATATGCTCCCTTTATATAGTTTCGTATTCGAATGTCTGTCCAAGCCATATCTTCACAACCCAAATCACAATTTAATAAAACTTAATCAAGATGTTATATGTTTAGGCTACTAGTATATACCAATAAAAGAAATTATTCTTTGTTTCATATAAAATTCAGCTACTTCAGAACAATTTTGATACAGTTTCTAGATTTTCACTCCGTCGTAGACCTATTTTCCACAAGATATCCATACATTTGCTACAAGAAAACGAAAAGAAAAAGGGGTGTTGAATAGTATGCAGTGAAATGCAAATCAACTGAAGTCAGGTACCCTCATATTGCCGCATTTCAGAAAGCGGTCCGCAGAATAAACACCCTACTTTCGTTTTCAAGTAAACAACTCGAAAACATGTGAATATTAGCATTAAAAGTGTCTTATTTTATGTAAAATTCATTCAACAAGTGAAATAATGCCCATTTGGCCCCCGGTTTACGCGCAAATGCGCGAAAAATGGAAAAATTAGGATCTTTTGTTGGGGACATCATTCGACTATACCACTGGAGCACATTTTACTGCTATATAACCTTTAAGTGGACTTATTTTATTTAAATATCGGCATTTTTTGCATTCATTTCTCAGAAAACCTTCAGTAAAGACAACCTGCGCAGTTCCATTTACAAGTCATAAGTTAAAGTCGAGAAATTCGCGTTTTTCCAAGGCCAAAAATGTCACCTCATGTTCAAGTTTTCGCATTTTTCGAGTGTTTTACACGAGTTCAGCAAATGTTTTAATGCACAGAAGGTAAAATAAGCACTACTTCATCTAAAATGCCACGGATTTAACAAATCCATCGTGGTTTCATGCTTAAATCATACAAACACGGGATTTGATCTGCACAAGATTTAGCGAAATTATCACCCCATGTGCGAAAATTTGGTCAAAATTTAAAAATATCCAAAAATAAGTCTCTGTTTTGTGCCCAAATGTCGTTATACGTGATTAGAAATAGAGTTATGAAATTCCGCTCTGTTTGCTGCCATTTTGAGAAAAAAATACCAGATTTGCCACTTTTAGTGACTATTTACAGAGTTATGACCCTTTTACAAACTTGATAAAACTTTAAAAAAAAAAGACTGTTATGAAATGTTATTGCACATAACGTCGCCATGTAGCTGTTCAATAGTTTATTTTGTGACTTTAACTTTGGTAACTTTTATACCTCTGTATTACACTGATTCTTTTTTTTAAACAATTTTTTTAAAATAAATACGGTTATCGCATGACCTTTTAACAAGAAGTAGTGCGCCGATGTCTCTCTCCCAGTAGGATCATAGATGTTTTGATTAATGGAAATAAGGTAGTGGGATGATAAAAGTGAATTATGTATTCAAATCATTTTGCTATAATGGAAAAAATACGGGAGAATAATTGTAATGACATTAAAGTCGCAGTTTTTTTTTACTAACAATATTTTTGTATCATCTTTACAGCTTCATGTTTGCCGTTGGGAATTGTACTTCTCGAACTTAAAAATGACCCGCGCCATGAGAAAACCAACATAGTGGCTTTGCGACCAGCATGGATCCAGACCAGCCTGCGCATCCGCGCAGTCTGTCCAGGATCCATGTTGTTCGCTTTCAAAGCCTAATGCAATCAGAGACACCGTTAGCGAAAAGCATGGATCCTGACCAGACTGCGCGGATGCGCAGGCTGGTCTGGATCCATGCTTGTCGCAAAGCCACTATGTTGGTTTTCTCATGGCACGGCTCAAATAATTGGAAACAAAACATAGAACACCAATTATTACAGTAATATAACCAAAACAACAACAGTTTAGAACTACATGTTGTACGTTATAGAATTATTTTTGGTATATGGCAAATATATAAATTTGTCATATAAAGTGTTTTTAAAACATATCTTGATATATTTCAATCTGAAAATAGTTGTAAACAATAAGAAGCACACATTTGTTTCTAGTCAATGCTAATTCTCGACATATGCATACCACGTTTACTACAGCCAGTTATCATTTTGCGAAAATATGACATGTTATTAAACCACGAATTAAAGTATGAGCCAATAATCATTAAGAAATGTCCTTCTAGTACCCCCTCCCCCATACACACACTGAAATAAAATGATGTTCAAACGGTTAAAAAAGTTAAGTATAAATAAGTAACATTTCCGTAAAGTTTTTCAAACATATAGTAGTTATATACTCCTTATAAAACATAGCAAAAGTTGACATTTACACATTTACTAATACAATAAATGACGCTTCTAACATTACTTACTTTACATAAGTAAATAATACATTCTGTGGTGACGTTTTTAGACTTATATGTAATAAGAAGAAATTTAATTGATAGAAGAAGAAGAAAAATGCTGTTTTGACATTTGTTATGTTATGTATTGCCTTAGAAAACATCGTTTTTCTAATATACTACAACAATAATGCCACTAATAAGGAAGTAGTGAATAGATGTCTCCTTCAAAATTGATAATATTAATCTTTCGTCGTCATCAAAATCCGACATAACAAACACGGACTCGCATTGTTAATGTCACTATATATCATATAAGAGGTGTACACAATGCATCAAACTGTTATTTAACGATATCACTAGAAATTTTCCGCACGAATACTTGACTTCGACCGTCATAATATTTCAGAAGCGGATCAAATTGAATCGAAATACGAGATGATTTGATGAAATTAACAAGTCTGTCAATCACTCTTTTTGCACGCCCTCAAAATATTTAAAGTTGAAGAAGCAAACGTTCAAGTAAACAAGTGTTGTTATGTAGGAAAGGCAGTCATGTTAGTGTATTTAACTTGACATTCAGGTCTTTCAAATTGTATCTAATTTATATTCAAATTTCAGTCATAAGATCCTTTTATTTAGCTTCACAAACGAAATGATTTCTATTTGAAAAATAAAGATATTTACATCTCAATGGACAAATTGACGTTTGTTGTGTAAGTTATAATCAACAGCAGGGATAAGACTATGTATATATACGGTATATGAGCCTTGTTCAAATATCGATGATGTTAAGTCAGTTTATTCACTTACGCAAACTATATTAAAACAGTTTATTCACTTAAACAAACTATACTAAGGCAGATTATTTACTTCAGCAAACTATATCTTTTTGTTGCCATAAGCTATAATTATATTTAACTGTGTTTTTCAAAAGATTAATAGGTTTATATACCGGTACCTTCTAAATATAAGAACAAAGATATAAACATGAAGAAAATTTTATGACGAGTTAAACTTGACCTTAAATCAGAACAGAATAGAAGCACTACATAATGGATACGTTTATTGGCTAAAGATATCCAGTGGCCGTCTTTCACTTATAATATTTTATCTTTAGATATTTACTTCAATTGTGTAAAATCCTCATCAAATGTATCTAACTTTATTACATATGTAAGTTAAGTTTGCATATTAAGCTACATCAATAATCAAATTCATGACGTAACAGTTGATTGTTAAAACTACTTCCAGTTTTTGTAGTAGTGGTGCACATTTATACTGTGTTTAGCTATACATGTATGCAGTACGTACTGTTTGACACTGTCAATACGCATAAGTTGCTAATTTTACGCTTACGTAAACTACATTAAATATTTGTTCTTGTTTTCAAATACAAATTTTGGGCCTAATATAGCTTAAAGGTATATATCCAGATATGTTAGAAACAAACACCGTTTCTCCAATGTAAATCTACGGTGCCCCTAAAGTGACATGTTACACACTTTTTTTTCCACTTAGGTAATGTGAGACTTTTTTTATTTCGTTTAAACGAAATGATTTCGTTTAACGAAATAAGTTTAAACGAAATGATTTTGTTTAAACGAAATAGTTATTTCGTTAAAACGAAATGATTTCGTTTAAACGAAATAGTTATTTCGTTTGAACGAAATCATTTCGTTTAAACGAAATAAAAAAAGTCTCACATTACCTAAGTGGAAAAAAGTGTGTAACATGTTACTTTAGGGGCACCGTATTAAATCTAGTCTTAGATACATATAAATTTGATCACACATATTGCTACGTTAACTTATTAACACATCCCTGTAATATTTAGAAATAAATTACACACCACGCAATGTTTCAAGCGCGATAAAAAATAATTATCTACAAACGTGAGTCAGTATTAACTGTATATAGATTTGTTGTCATATATTAAAATATGTTGTGAAGTATTGATAACAACACATTTTACAGCCATTACTTGGATGACGGATGGCAGCTCTCTGATCGGTTATTAGCATAACATTTCATAGCTATGATGAAAGAAAATTAATACTTAGATTGCGAGATACTGATGTTTTAATTTACAGCCTGTTTAAGATTGCAGAGCTGATGCTATGGCACTTCATTCTGTGTTTCCCAGATTTATATATCTTGTATAGAGCGACAAAATCATTTAAGATCCTTTTCAAAACATTCTTGGCTGATGTTTCATTTAAGACACATCTGTTTTAATATGGAGAAAGTGGGCTGACGATTTTACCCCATCACATATTTATTGTACACACTTTGAGTAGAATGACACATTTATCAACTGCACTTTTCTTTCAAGTATCTTTTTATGATTCAATATCGTAAGCTGCACATGAAAAACATTAATACATTTAGCAGGACAATTTAACCAATGAATCTTTTTACGCAGATGTGTCTTAGGTTAAATTGTCCTGCTAAATGTATTTATGTTTTTCATGTGCAGCTTACGATATTGAGTCATAAAAAATACTTGAAAGAGCAGTGCAATTGATAAATGTGTCATTCTACTCAAAGTGTGTACAATAAATATGTGATGGGGTAAAATCGTCAGCCCACTTTCTCCATATTAAAATGTCATCCTTAAGATGATTCAATCAAATCAGCCCACTCTTCTACTTTTTAATGTCATTTCACTGAATAGCGTTTCAACAATCTGTATCGCTACAAAATGTGCGTCCTTGATATTCAATATTCTATTGTGTGATGAATAAGACAATTAAGGTTTAGGAGTATATCATCAAAAAACGAACATCATCTTTTCCAACAATCTACCTGACCATTACTGTCACACACGATGGATACTAAAATATTCTGAAAGAGTTGTCCCCTTTTTTCGGCGACGCCGTCTAAATTCGTTTTCGTTACCTATGCCACGTGACTTCAATTTGCAAATCAAACTACTTGATAACGCATTATAGATAATTTATCAAAATGGAAGATTTATGCAACACGCTGCCTGATTGGACGAGAGTGTCAATTTCTTTCACTCTGTTGATTGTGCTACGCTGAGTGAAATGTAGACAAAGCGTTTATCCTAAACGACGCTGTTCACAGTTTTAAAGTTAACTTTGGCTCAGTATATTTAGCCAGAATATTGATATATCTCAAAATGATAAGTAAGTTTAATAAATATGATAAAAACCTGTTCAATACCAACATATATCAAATTAAATAAAGAGCTGAATACGGTCTGCGTATCACATGAATAAGGGTGTGATAAGAGTCTTTTATGTAGAGAAGTGCTTTTTAAAAGATTTTCTTTGTTACAATTGTCGTCTGTATATGAAAAGGTTTCTTGCTTTTGTGACTTATTCAGGTTGCATATTAAAATGGCTACTTGTTTGCTTTGATATATTTGTTATAAATTATTTAACTGATTTATTATATATGAATATTTTTCTTCAGTATGGTGTGCAAATATTGAACTCAATTGAAATCTGTTTTATTATTATAATATGTATGCTATATAATGACTGAATCTCGTTACACTGAAATGAAGGTACGCTGCATACAGTTTATCTTTGTGATATGACTACGGTCAAACTTTGCTTATGAAACAGAAATATTGAAATAATTACAAATGTATGTTTTGCTTGACCTTCACTTTTTTATAGGTGTGACGTCATTGTCCAAAAATTCATGAATAGCGAATATGCTATTTGTTATAGCGGGATCAGTTGGCCTATTTTAGAAATAAATAAAAATAATAAATAAAAAAGTCCTTTAATTGATTTTTTCTCATGTATTCTAATCAAACTTGATTTGTAGCATCTTTATTAGGCCCGCAGCCAACTTTGTTCAGCTGGGACATTTGACTCCTTTTATGGGCTGCTAGAGCTAAAACTATAAATGCCTTTATACAGCGTCTCATGAACAGCTTGGTGGATCTTTGTCATACTTAGTCTGGAGCATCATTATAAGGTCCTCTTCCAAATTTATTTATATAGGAACTTGGGCCCTATTAGGGACCACTATAGCTAAAAGTAGATATGCCTTTCTTCGCATTAACCACTAAAATGTAATGGATTTTTATCAAACTCGATGTGTAACAATATCGTAAGGTCTCCTGCTATTTTGTTACAAATGGGGATAGGGACCAATTTAGCTAAAAATATAAACACGTTTAATGACCTCTTCTCATGAACCGCTTCATGAATCTTCATCAAACTACTGCTGTAATTATTCGTCTAAGGATAAACGAAACAAAATTGCAACCATACGAAACCTTTGCGAAAAATTAAAAGAGAACCATTTAAATTGTTAAAGTGCGGTGTTTAGTTTTGCAATTTAAAAAATGTTAGATGAAAGATGAATGTTAGATGAAAAATCCATAAACTTCTTTCCTTATTACAATTCGCCGACCATCATTTTTAAAGATATTTCTTGTTTAAGAATGAATGCCATTTGTAAAGAAATAAAATTAAACAACTGCTGAAAGCTAGGTTCAGTCTAGTTATGTGAAATTTTAGCACTGGGATATTATTTCAAATGCATCGAAGAGAAAAAATGGCGTTGAACTGTCCGAATGTGTGGCCCCTTTATGCAGTCCTTTTCTGGAATTCAATGCGTATATCAGTATTATAATAATGACGATTATTTTGTAGAGTAGTATACATGTTTTATATGCTGTTAAATTTTCTAAGACTTCGTGTTGTTTGATTTTTTTTTTTTTGAAAATGTAAGGCTAAGCATTAAGCTACTGATATTGTAGCTCCTTACTTTAGATATAAGTTCCCTCTGCATGTAAGTACAGTTAACAACTTTTCTAACGCAACACTGTTTTTGTTTGTATCTTAAATGAAGCAAATTTCTGAAATGTTTAGACAACTAAATTGTGAATGTCATAAAGAAATTTCAATAAAACATGTAAGCCATCTTACTTTTGTATTCAATTTTCCGACTAAACCACATTTTTAAAAAAGTCACAAAAATGCTTTGAATTATCGAAACAAGTATCTTGTTAAAGCTGTTTCTGATCACAGTAAATATAGAATAATTTACGTTCTGCACATTCTCGGGTCATACAATAGTGTTAAGGCTTGGTATCTTACTACTTTAAACTTTAGGTCTTTAGTTATTAAACAGTTTTTAAGATCTTACTAATAGGTAAATTAGCTGAACAAAAAAGCCTCTATTTTGGTTTGAATGGTGCTTCTTTTCTTTAGTAACTGTAGAAATGAAAAGGTGAATATCACTTTAAACTTTCGCAGACAGCGAAACGTACCTTTAGCGAGATATATTATATAGATGGGATGTTATTTAATAATATGGTTATCTCCTAATAATTGTTTTACATTTGTTGAATGTTCAGCATTTAAAATACATTTTAAAACATTAATAGTAGTGTAAAAGGAAGTTGGACAACCCTGCTGAAGACAGTTTTAGTCGTGATATTTTTCTTTAAAACCGGAAGATGTTCATAAATGATTTGGGAACTGCGGGCTTAAGTTAATTCAAAACGTTAGGAATAAGCGAGTTCATATGGTGGCTGATTTCTGCCATCTCGTTCTGGCGTGTTAGCGCGTTTGCAGGGCGCCAGAACGCCAGGACGCCAGGACGACAATTATACGCACCAAGACGACAAACAAGGCATTTGTCGATCTAGCGGGGGCGCAAACACGCTAAATTGGGAAGTTGTCGTCCTGGCGTTCTGGCGTCTTAGCGCGTTTGCAGGGCGCCAAGTCGCCAACACGCCAGGACGACAATTATACGCGCCAAGACGACAAAATCCATATTTGTCGTTTTGGCGCATTCACTTATCGTCTTGGTGTGTTGTCGTCTTGGCGCGTATAATTGTCGCCCTGGCGTCCTGGCGTTCTGGCGCCCTGCAAACGCGCCAACACGCCAGAACGAGATGGCAGAAATCAGCCACCATAAGTTCAGCTGTAGGTAGATTAAATGACTGTCCGTCCAACATGATGTTGTACACAGTTACTCTCAGTTACGTTGCCTTTACTACTTAAATGTTATTAATAGCTTAACGACTGTTTTAAGTGTCACCGGAGAAATTTATAGCCAAGGGGAGAAGTACCAACAATGTGTTTAAAATTATATCTGGTTTGTCGTTAAATGATGAAAAGCCATTTTATTTCAGTCGCAGCGCTATCGATTGGAGCAAATTAATAGTTGAGGTCATTTCATATATCAGAATTGTTGCTATGGCAATAGTACTAGGGACAGAAAATGCTACTCGTTATTAAATATATTTCTGAATTCAATATTTCTAAATTCGACTCTTCTTTGAATTTTCGATAAAGTGTTTTATATCGTGTGGCACAACGCATGAGAAAAAACTCACGTGGCACAACGTATGAGAAAAAAAACCACGTGGCACAACGCATGAGAAAGAAAAAAACACCTCGTTAATTAGTGGTAGATCATCCGTAGAGGGTATGGAATCCATGGGTCAGGTGTCGAGAGCGTTTAATATAAGACTTGATTCGCAATCTAACTTCAATAAATTAGTATAACATGTACAGACAAATGGAAAACAGAACAAATTTCATCACATTAAGAAGACTATGAATGTATTTTTTCCAAACATTTTTATTCTATTCGAGATGAATATTGTTAAGCGGTCCTTCAGTTTAATGTCTTGGGCGGGGAGGTCACAAAATACATACATATATATCGTATTTTTGCGCATTATGTATCATAATATATTGATATTACATGGAAACAGCGAATCCCGTCAGTAATGATATATAACATGTATTCAAATGACATCTGATATGCCGTGAAACAGACTAAAGTTCATTATTGTAATTAAACTTATACTAGTCACTACTGAATTTATTTATTTTGTCTGCGACCTTATCAATTTGTATTTTTAAGGTACACACTGGGGAGATTATGTTTAATAACGATGCTTAAATGGGGAAGCTTACGTAATCTTGTCACACGCCTATCCTGTTAGATTATTTGAACCAACTTACAGTATAATGTGATGCCCGCGAACAATAGTACTACCGTTATATTGTCCGGATATTGATCTGTCACTAAATAAAAATGGAACAAGGGAGCGGTGGTGTAGGTTAAGGTGTCATCCGTTCAACCCAGGACCGTTTGTTAGAACCCTGAGGTCACGACCACACGTGATCATATGACACCAGTACTGGCTTTTCCATTAAATAATAATTACCTTTCGAGGCATAAATAAAACTAAGTTTAAAAAACGTTTAAAGACATGTTTAAAATACTGCCTGTTATTAGACAGGGTCATGGATAGGTCGAATATATACCGATTCAGAAAAGTACAGAAGGAATTAGGTAATCGTATACCAGTTGATAAGGTCATGTTTAGTCCGTTCTAACTGGTAAGTAATGAAAACTAACCCATAAAGTTACTTTTTTTTTTCAAAAGTGTTTTTACCAAGATTTCAAGATTTTTAAGAATAATTTATTAAGGCGTAAACATTATACAGTGTCCATCGCCACAAACTAAACATACTTTGTTTTACATTTTGACAATATTTGCTACATTTACTGTATACTGAAAAAAGGGTTTCGTGAAACGATTTTTTCTCCAATCAAACACTGTAAACAGGCGGTCATAATATTCACATAAAAGTACTAAAATAAAATATCACCATAAGACATATGTTTTTCGTTCAATATTTTGGTGGAACTAAGATAGTAATTAAAAAAATATATATCTTAGTTACAGATGATTCGATATATGGAAAAACGCCACAATTTTAGAATGGAAGTTTATGGGAAAGCAACTGGTACGCTTGAAAATACTGGAACGTAACAGAAGCACCCAGTGCACACCAATTCCAATGCATTGCTCGTTCGGCGATATTCAGCATGCTGCTTCCTATACTGGTAAATCTTTTAATCTTTTAATAATCTGCACGACTCTAAGATAGATTTAATAGCTGAAACGTAATTTAGGCGATTATCATTATTTAAATGTATATAGTGCATTCGGACTTTTCTGTACTGTATGATTATTATAAACGAAGCAAATTGCATCGCTACAAACTAATAATCTGATGAAGATGTTTTGTTTGTTGCTATATAATCAGTACAAATGAGGTACATTCAAAAGAGTAAAGTGCTTGTTTTTTTCTCTCTACGTAATTTGTACAAAAGAGGAGCATTCGAAAGAGTAACGTGTCTGAGTGTTTCTACATAATAAGTACAAATGGGATGCATTTGGTAACATGTCTAGTTCTTTCTGCACAATTGGTACAAATGAGGTGCATACGAAAGAGTAACGTGTCTAATCTATTTGCATTATTAGTACAAATAAGGCGACTGACATTGCAAAAAAGGATTTAAAATTCTTCCTTAATACGTTCGGAGGCGTAATATGTCTGATTTATAATTAGTACAAAAGAGGCAATAACGCTATATTATTATTCAACTTTACAATATTACACACTGTATTAGATCAATTGCAAACATCATATGAAACAGACAGAGCTAATACAAAACATAACTGAGCCAATATGAGAAAAACAGGGCCAATACGAAAAAACAGGGCCAATACGGAATTCAAGCATTTTGATTGGTTCAAAAGAGAGGGCCAATACGGAGAAGCCACTTCCGTTTGATTTTTAAATGACGCCATTTTGTTTTACATCAGAGTTATAGATTACATTTTTTTTTTCACATTTTGATAAAAAAAAGTCATCCAACATGTTTGAATTTAATAACCAAGTATGACTGAGCGGGATGTACGTCTTCGGAGATTACAACGGTACTTTCGCTTATTCGGTATTGTGTAAAATGCAAGTGTTTCCTGTCAGAAATTCTAGCAGTTGTCAAGGAAAATAATAAGAAAATATGGAAACTCAGATTAATTAAAAGGATGAGACTTATCTTTAACAGACATTTTGATAGTGTGGACTATTTGTGCAATGATAAATAGCGATTCAAGTGCTGGAAAGTGGATAAATAAATTGGCGAACAAGAGTGTCAGTTGTGAACTGCAAACAATTTCGGATAAGAATTAAACGAGGCATGGGACTATATAATATGTGCTTGATTGGTTGTATTATCTTGATCAACACATATGTGTATAATTTTGTGTCTCGTTGCTTGCAGCCTAAAAGGAAACGACTTTTAAAGCAGTTTTTATCACAGTTCAAATGGTATGGTACTCGCTAAAGAAAATAAATAGGAATTCCAAAAAATAAGGTATGTTCTAGTTACTCTTGATTTTGCCGCATTAAAAGTATCTTTCAAAATTATCTCAAGTACCTACATACAACTCATTCTGTTTTACTGGCGAAAATGATCATGATTTCTAAAATACGTCTAAACTGTAAACAACTTGTCAAAGAATGACACGATTTTTCACCTGAACGCGCATAGCTGTCATAAGGTAACTCACAGAGTTCTTATACTGTTACCGCCAACAGTTGAAAGTTGAATAATAATATTATCATTAATCAAGCGATTTCATATTGGCCTAGTTATTTGTCCTCGGGCAGTCGTATTGGCCCTCGGCCTACGGCCTCGGGCCAATACGACTACCCTTGGACAAATAACAAGGCCAATATGAAATTGCTTGATTAATAACATTATATTATAATACGGTTTAACATATGAACTTAAAGGTAATATTTTCTCTGTAGTGAAAACAAATGAGCCGCGCCGTGAGAAAACCAACATAGTGGCTTTGCGACCAGCATGGATCCAGACCAGCCTGCGCATCCGCGCAGTCTGGTCAGGATCCATGCTGTTCGCTATCGGTTTCTCTAATGGCAATAGGCTTTGACAGCGAGCAGTATGGATCCTGACCAAACTGCGCGGATGCATATTCTGGTCTGGATCAATATTGGTCGCAAAGCCACTATGTTGGTTTTCTCATGGCGCGGCTCAAATGCAGCATGTCTAGCCACAAATCTTCTGGCAATACAAATAAAAGAAAAAAAGGAAGTAATGACTGAATTAGTCCCAAGCTTTCATAAAATTAAAAGCTTTCAACATCATAATCATTATGTATATACTTAAACTCTTAAAAAAAATCATTCTCTGGAAAAAAAGACATTGCTGTATACTGAGTAACGAAGGGGAATATTTCTCTGTTAATTGTCAGAAAGTTGTCCATTAGCATCAAGTAAATGTTTTACTAAGCCAATTTAACATATCTATTGAAGTTTTAATAACTAATGAGCAGCAAAATCATATCGTCATTATCAAAGAAAGAAAATTTTATTTTGTTTTAAGGAAGCTATTCTATTCAAACTTCGTTTGATTTATACCCAAAACTGCAATATAACATAAAACCTCAGGAGTATTAAACAGTTATTAAGCAATTTCAAAATGGAATGTGTACAAGAACATTGATCATTCCTTCAAAACATCTTTTTTTTGTTTAGGATTCACAAACTTTAGCAATTTCTATTTCGATGCTTATAACAACATACTGAGAAATTTTCACAACGTGGTTTTAAATGTGTGAACTATAAACTCTACGACAGAACTCGAAAATATATGAGCTGTGCCATGGGAAAACCAACATAGTGGCTTTGCGACCAGCATGGATCCAGCCATGAGAAAACCAACATAGTGGGTTTGTGACCAGCATGGATCCAGACCAGCCTGCGCATCCGCGCAGTCTGGTCAGGATCCATGCTGTTCGCTTTTAAAGCCTGTTGGAATTTGAGAAACTGTTAGCGAACAGCATGGATCCTGACCAGACTGCGCGGATGCGCAGGCTGGTCTGGATCCATGCTGGTCACAAACCCACTATGTTGGTTTTCTCATGGCGCGGCTCATATCTGAGATAAACGGAATTTTGAGATAAGCGAGTTCGAGATATAGTGTTTCAATTGTATTATAATACTCCTTTGTGCAAAGGAGGGAGACAAAATATTATTTTGTAAAGAGAACAAATGAGACGACCGATATTGCTATAAAAGAATAGAAAATATTGTTATTAATATTTGTGCAGTCTCTGAGGTTGTATGTCTTTTGGTTTTCTATATAATTGATACAAATGAGAACGTTGTCCTCACTAATAAGGAAATACTGTCTTCAGACATATGCATTCGGACACAAAATGTCTTCAGGTTTTCCCTGTAATGAAAATACATGTATCATATGATACAGTAACACATCTTGTTTTATTACAGATTTTCGGATATAAGTAAGTAATTAACACGTATAACCCCGCATAATTTGATACAAGAATCCAATTATCATAAAATTCCGGTATAATAATGAATAATATGTCAGACACAATGTACATAACACCACAATCGTACACAACGTATCTTTTAGGAAGTTACAACACATTATGAAGACAATATACTAGTATATACCATCGCACGATTACATTTAGAATCTCAATAACTCGGAAAATGGTCTGATAAAAGATATTGACCATTATTATAGTCTGAATTTGCACAGGGTAACATTTACCAGTATATATACAAAAGTTACTTAACAAGAATAATTAAGCAAACTGGTTGATTTGCCTTCTCCGTAACAATATTTTTGTTTCTACATACGTGTTGTTTTAATTTGTAAACTGTCTCAATTTCTGTAATTATAAAATTTAGCCACTTAAGGCATTTAGGCAATTAACGTTAAATTTGACAAATTGCTACTATGACCATCTTATTGCTTTATCTTTAAAAAAGTATGTAGCCATGTTACATCTGAATCTTACAAAATAAAGAAGATCCTAGTAGGGATCGTTTGAAGTTAACAGTTACTGTAGTGCGTTTCCTTCCTGCGAGCTATCTAAATGAAAATTGATATGCCTGCTAATATCATTGCTATTTGACAGGAACCTTTATTTGATTTCAAATTTCAGTTCAGTTAAAATTCAGATTTTAATTATGAAACTGAGAGTACTTAACTGAAAAGGACAATAAAAAGCAATAATCACAAGTTATTATATGATGTTCGACGTCAATTTGAGGTGATTTTGTAGCGTTTCTAGGGAAAAACTGACGTCTGTAGAATGCAGTTTTACGAGTTGTGCTTTTATATGGGCTTTTACTAGAACTTAATTATTCTCATTAGAAATGTGTTCTGTGAGATTCACTCACTAATCTTGACGATTGTTAATGCTCTAAAATGATTAAAATGTCTTTAAAATACTATTGAAGAGCGGATAATTTCAAAATGCGTGGTGTCACGTGAGGAAAAAACACCACACTCGCTTTTTAATTTGCCAGCTGAAACCTGATGTTTTAAGTCTTAAAACGTAGTGTTGATTTCATACAGATCAGCTCACGCGGAAAACCCATTCTACTCGATCCTCGGAGGATGGCCAAAACGAGTACCAAGGCTCCGACTCGAAGTTTCTTCGAGTCAGCCATTTTCCGTCAAGGAATTTCGCTATCTGACTCCGAGGATTTATGCGAAGTCACTCGAAGGAAATCCTCGAAGTGACTCGAGATGAAATCCAATTAGCGGAATACACAACTATATTGCTTTCTTTTGTTTCCGAGTCACCTGACGGAATTCCTTCGAGTGACTCCGAGACGAATAAATAATTACCTATACAAATTTTAATGGGCCTTCGAGTAACTTCGAGCACAGATTTCAGATTACTCGGAGCAGGGTGATTATATTTTACATTATGATAGTAATACGCGAAATAACACAGTATTTGTAAATAAAAATAATACTGTAGTATTTTTATCTTACTTTAAAATAAACTAAATTTTTCTGTTTACTTATGATATTTTATCACTTTATACGGCAGTAGTATTTCTTATCCCATTTATAATTCCTTCAAAAAAATAAATCATTTCTCCTATAATTTTTATTAATTTATAAAAGTAACTTTTCTTCAACGGCCATTATCTTAACGTTTATCTAGTTTTATATAGTTTATAATTTTGTCCATTTTACATCAGTTTATTTCTAAATTTAATTTGCACTGTCAGAAACTATTTCAACATAATATTTAACAAATCACTATTCTTTAACGGCCGTTATTTGAAAGTTTGCTTAGTTTTATATAATTCTTAATACTTTCTAGCGGGTGTATTTTTAAAGTTTATCTAGTTATAAAATATTCATAATTATGTAATTTAGTGCATTTTTTATGACTTTATTTCTAAATTAAATTCGCGAAATCAGAAATTGTTCCTATATCAAAATTTAACGAAGCAGTTTCCTTTAACGGCGGTCATTTGGAAGTTTGTTTAATTATATATGATTAATAATTATTCCGTTCTACATAAACTTACTTCTAAATCTAATTCGCATATATTTCAATACTGAACAATTTACTTTAGCGAGTGTTATTTCAAAGTTTATCTAGTTATAAATTATTCTTAATTTAGTGCATAAATTATTACACGACATTTTTCCTAAATTTAATTCGCTAAGTCAGAAATTATTTAAATATCAAAAGTTAACAAATCACTTTCCTTTAACGGCGGTGATATGAAAGTTTGTTTAATTTCGTTTGATAGTTTATTAAACATAACTGTACCTCTTAATCTAATTCGCATGGTCAGAAACTATTTCAATATCAAAATTCACACCAATTTCATACAATTAAAAGAACAAGCTAATTATATAAAAAAAAAATCCGTCCAAGTAAGGAAATACTGCCTCGAAGTTTCGTCAAATTATCTCGCGGCACTCGAAATGACAGATTTATTGTTTATTACAGACTCGGAGTCGCGCGGAGTGGCCATAAAATACCGGAAATCATTATAGTGTTACCTGTATAATTTCGACTCGGAGTTCCGCCAAGTAATTTCTCGGAGTGACTCGACGAAATTCCGCTAAAGTAATAAAACTATAACAGTCGGTACTCCGAGTCAGAATTAGGCAGTACTTGGAGGAATTCCTCGCTATACAAGATTTTTCCTTCGAGGAAAAACGGAAAGTGGGTTTTCCGCGTGAGCTGATCTGTATGTTTAGAGAACTTATGTCATATATTCTAACTCAAGTGCACTGCTAAAATATTAGGGACCAGCAAATGTCTAAATTCCTACAAATTAAATGATCTTTTCTTACGTGACAATATGAAGGGTAACTATTGAAGCAAAAGCAGGCACTGTTTAAAACTCGTCATAGTCTCTGAATGAAATGTCGATACAAACTCACATTACCATAAAAATCGCCAAACGTTTTCTAAGACAATTAAACACTTGTTCCCAGTGTATAAATCACTTCTTTTTAATACAATATCTAACTAGAGAACTTCTAGTCTTTCAGTACCTTTCCTCAGTAAGTGTTAAATATTAAGATGGATTTGATAATAAACTCTTTTTCGTGATTTTCACGTCAGCATTCTTTGTGATATGTTGAGATCACATAAGGTTCAAAATGTTTCAATATGATAAAGCCATTACCACGGGAATGCTTCCGATATGAAAGATGAACTATATGTTTTTCTGTCTAAAAGATCATTGCATCAAACATAAAGTACTAACTTTATATTCCATGAAATTAAGACATAAATGTTAAGTCTCATGTAACAGTATACTTTCACAGACCGGTAAAATGATTGTAACTTACGCGGTAATTCCATCAGGAAGGTTGCCTATTTCCACTTTAGAATGTTTCCTGTGTTGCGAGACAATCTGTTCATAGCTTGACGACCGGCGACGTTTCTTGACACTGCACAGCCGCCATACGACTACAATGATGAGAACTGCCACCACAACCGCTAACACAGATCCGGCGATTACTACTGCAGACGACACTGAAAACAAAAATATGTTTGTTAGATCTGATACATTATCAATATAATGAATAATGACGTAACAATGACGTAATTAAAAAAATAGTAGTATGATACTGTAAACAGCTAAAAAGGCCCATCACCCAAACATTAACCTGTTTTTGGACGATCGAAAGAGTGAGCAGGCTAGAACAGACACCGCGATGATTGCTCGGAAGAAAGACAGAAGGTAAGTTTTGTTTACTTGGACAATAGAATGAAAATTTATACAAAAATAAACTTTGTGAAATATGTATATATAAACATTTAAAGCTGTGAAAAATGTTTAATGGTACATTCTTCATAGAATTTATTTATGAGATAGCGGCATTTTCAGTTATTTTTCTCAGGTAAGAAGTACAGCGGATCGTCCCGATTCCAGTCAAAAGCCACAAATGAATACCTAAAGTGTTACCGTACTGAATTACCTGATTTGACTGAATATGTTGTATTGTAAAAAATAAATTATTCAAATGAATGCTGCGTTATTTTGATCGCCGTTAATTTATTTTCTCAATATTTTAGACGTTTTATAGACAGTTTTCAAAATTTGTTGACACTTTTCGACAAAATCACACTGTTACAATCGACAAATTTGTTAAGTATTCCATCAGATGTCATGGATCCATCCTCAAAAATAATAACCATGAAATGATACCATCACATGCACTACGTGAACAGTTGCCTTGAAATGATACCCTAACATGAAATTCGTGAACAGTTGCCCTGAAATGATACCCTAACATGAAATTCGTGAACAGTTGCCTTGAAATGATACCATCAAAAGACAACACATGTAAATTTTCACAAAAAACACCTTGAAATATCAAACACTTGAAACGTTACACGGAAAAGTGTACAACATATTTCATCCCGTAGCATGTACTAAACAAATATCTGACAGCTAAAGGAAACACAACCGAAATTATTATTATTATTATTATACCAGATTTATATAGCGCCGTTTTCATGATCAATTTCACGTTCAAAGGCGCTTTACATAGTTCAAAGCAGCCACACAGGGCGCATAATTCATTTTCTACTAGTACAGACACAGAGCGATCTGACCAGCCCCCACGACAGAGAGATCAGTTGGGTGGGAAACACTGAAAAGCGTTTCTGAAAATTCCCGAGTAGCTGCCGGGTTCACAAGGTACTGTGATATATTTGCAACCACATTTTAGTTGCTGAACTCTATGAGCACACATTAAACCTTTGCTCGCATTTATGATTCAGCACACCATTTAAATGAAACAGATATATTCAATGTTCCAACTGCACATCGACTGAAAATGATAATTACATACAATGTTATGCATCTCCAATTAATTTGGACTTGAAGGCATACGTTTAAGTTGCGTACGTAATATGGACTTGAAGGCATACGTTTAAGTTGCGTACGTAATGTGGTCTTGAAGGCATACGTTTAAGTTGCGTACGTAATGTGGACTTGAAGGCATCCGTTTAATTTGCGTACGTAATGTGGACTTGAAGGCATTCGTTTAAGTTGCGTACGTAATGTGGACTTGAAGGCATACGTTTAAGTTGCGTACGTAATGTGGACTTGAAGGCATACGTTTAAGTTGTGTACGTAATGTGGACTTGAAGGCATACGTTTAAGTTGCGTACCTAATGTGGACTTGAAGGCATACGTTCAAATTACGTGCGAATACGAATTTTATAAAATACAATTGATGTAGGCGAGATTTTTAATCGAACGAGAAATTAGAAATACATTTCCATTGCAAATTTGTTCAAATTGGTCTCTTCAAACAACATAATGGAATATAATAGACTTTTTTTAATTAGGCAGACAAAACACTATCTAACTATTTCCCTGAGAGGCCACAGAAAGCACTTGTAAAGTATACAAAGTTAACATATAATCCGAGAACAATTCCAAGTGTGGGCTGGCAAATTAACCAGTCCAAATAGATAATATGTCGGGTAATTATTGTTTTTCTACTAGCAAATCGGTCATATCCGGCTATTCTTTTATTGCTTCAGTAACAAGATCTGTCATACAATTGCTTAGGACTTGTCCCTTAAGATCACTTAATGAAACAAAGCCGTTCGTATTGCTCTACATAGATGATTGATATAAAAGCTAATCTGATTGTAATACCGCTTATATTCCCAATTGCCTAACAATGAACCCCAATATACTGGGCAATTTATGTAATATCTACGTAATTATGTTCTCAAATTCAAAGGATCGGTGAAGGGCAGCGGTGGAGGACGGTATCCAACGTATCGCTACATTGCGGCGTTTATCTGAGATCGAGGAGGCATACAGAAATAAAAAACAGACAGATAATTAAAAACATTTAATTTCATCAAGTACCTTTAATACTTTTGTGTAGAACAAAAGGAATAAAAAGAACGAGCGGACTTCCAAGAAAAGTTATGTAAAATCGACCCTTTCAGGCAGACCAACAAAATCCTCAATCCAACAGACATGGTTTTTACAAATTGCCTAAGACCAATAAAAACGACCAGACAAAGGACACACTTATAATCACAGTACAATTCATAAAACGAAACAAAATCCCCTGGGCGCTTTGCGACCGACTGCAGAATACATATATAGGGGTATTAAATCAATTTAACGTATAGTTGTCTTTATTTTTGTTTGAAGTCCTCCAATCAAAAACAAATGTTAAACACCATTATTCATATTAATGAAACTATCATTTTCAGCTTATTCTGGTAGCATGATTATAATAATATGTCGCAAGAATGCTTCATCTGAAGAATACAGTTCAAATATTAACAACGTTTAAGGAAGAAAATAAACGAACGTACGTATAGACATACAAAGGAAAAGAGTTAAGTTCATATCTCTTGTCCTACAAACAATTTTCAATCGGAAACAGCTTGAACCTCAACAGGATGACGTTCCTCCACAAAACGGTATTCCTTATGCGAAGTAACAAATAGATATGACCATCCATATTATATAACATGACTAAAATTATACAATTACATTTGATTTGAATATCAATTGCATAAGAAATTCTATGTGCATTTCGATTCTTTTTCCAAAATGTTAATCATTTGATAGATGGCATTAACTGTAAAACCATTCCAATGAACTTTGTTGATTGAGTCTGTTTATTTAAATAAGGTCAAGCGCTACTACAGATTCCCGTTTAGTTTTAGAAAATATTTTATATTAAACTGAATATTCAAAGTCGAACTTTTGCACTACTAAAATGGGCGACATATCTCGATATATAGTATCCGTAAAAACGTTTTACATACTGTCTTGCTTATTAATAAAACGTCACGTAAGAATTTATTTTAGTATTAAAGTAATATACATATTTTATTTGAACAAACTAAAGATACTAACATATAGCAGTTTACGCCATTGTCATTTACGTAAACGCATCAGCATTGGAGTTTTCTCCAAAAACATTACTGAAAAAAAAATCCGGCAGACAATGTAAGGGCGGTAACAAAGCAAGATATTCACGCCATTAAGGTTTAAGGATGTGTCTCCCTTTGTTATCTGACAGCACTTCTTGATGAACCCAGTCTTCTCTAGAGTATTGTGCTGTGTAAATATGTCCTTTAATTTTGTTGAACATAAATATATCTAACTAAAAACCTTTTAAACCTTTTAAGTTAAATTCGACCATTAAATTTAACTGTTATTATTCATAACATTTTTCATTTTTTGATTGGTTAACCGGTCAACAGTAAGAACTGAAGTCCTAGGTTCGAAGGGCTAAAGGTTAATAGTTTTGACTATTGTCTGGCGAACGTTTTACTACATGACATTAGAAATTAATTTTCATATTTTAATTTTCCTCAAGGTTTTATTTTAGCCTACCAAATTGACTTTTGAACTATTGACTGGTTAATAGCTCATACTATGGACCAGCCATAATAAGTTAGGTAATAAACGTCTTTTTATCTTAAACATGTTTAAAAGCTTATAATCTACCTACGTCACCAAATGGACTGATTCATGTATGCTAAATATTATAGGGAGTCATTATTATTCGGAAATACAATTTTACAGTCATAAATTTTATTCTTAACCCACAGTAAGTTGACATATTATGTATATTTTCTTAACGTTGAACAGATCACTATCTAAAATAATAGTTTCACGATTTTCTTCGCCGTGGGCAGATGTCAAAACCAAGTCGGGGTTATTAACTTATGTGATAGGACATTAATATTTGTTTGATACAAATGTAGTAAGATGCCGACGGCAATAATGTAAATTGATTGTCAGTCTTCATTGACTATTACAACGACGGTGTCTAAATATTATTTAGTTCTGAAATAAAATTGAGGAAAAGTTAAGCGTCTTACGACATATCACACATCACTGGTTTGGACAGAAATGTTTCCTTATCGTGATTCGTTCCAGATTTTACGTTACGGAGTGCTGTAGAGAATTTGTTTTTATCATTAGAGCAATATCTACCGAAAATATATTTTACTTTTAAAGACAACACATTTGCAAAAACGGGATTGTCCTGGAGTTAGAAGCCGCTTAAAACTTCAAAATGTAGAAAAACATACACATTGTAATACTTGACCCTCTTAATCCATAAGATAACTAATCCTATGCGGAATCGGTGTAAGGTATCTATTAAAAAAAATGTTCTTTGTAACTATCACAACTTGCGTTTCTTACGTCATTTATCATTATGCAGCATACAATTAGTGCTGACTCAAAAGCTCTAATGCTTTAGAATTTTACGTGTTATATGTATTTTAAATATAAAAATGAGAAAAAAAATAAGTGTGCAACGTTGTCCCTCATATATGATAATAAAAAAAGGCTATAAGACATGTTTGTTACAATTAGTATAAATTCTGATTTTACTTAATGTATCCCTGGGCAATACATGATCAAATAAAGTTTTAACATATAAAAGTACAAGCACATAATACATACCTTTAGGCTTTGCCATGATAACGCTCCAGTTAAAAGTGTTTTTATTTAATTGGTTTTATATACCTAAATGAATTCAATTAAATACGCTAATTTTTGAAGTTAACTGATGGATGTCGACATTCACTGTATTCCGATATCTGCAAACTACTTCAACAAATAGCTCTCAAAACTGGTGAATTAAACCATAATTTATATTGAGCACACTTCACTAGTATTTCTGGTCCATTTGGGAAATTATAAATTGTTGTTTTATTGATTTACATGCGGCCAGATAAAAATAACCGATGTTACCTAATCGTTTTAACATTTCAAATGTTTACTCAATGGCTGTGCAATCTGCATTATGTTAACAGAGCTCTGAACAGTCTTAATGATGATAGCAAAAAGTACAACACAGAAATGGCGATCAAACGAACCGATAAGGTTGTTACTACATATATATTCGTATTCCTGCTTTTTGGCGTTACTGTTTACATACCCCAAAAATCACCATATTTAAACGTTCATGGTTATTGCTGGAAAGATCAGTTTAAAGACTTTGAGACCATTCCCGGAATGAATTGTAAGGAGCCTCCGTGGCGGGTGGCCGAGGTCGTTGACACCGAGTTTTCTTGTCCCTTACCGATGTGGGTTCGAAACCTCGCTTCTTCATGTTAGGCTTACGGAAGATGTGTGGTTCTACACAGATACCCGACCGAAACCATGATAGGAGGGAAACAAAAGGTATTCCTCTACAATAAAAAGCTAAAAAAAAAGTAGCCATATGACCCAGACAATTGTGTCTGTGTGACTCTAACCAAACAATATATAAGATAAAATACATTCACTGAAAAAACCTTATCATTGTATTTTCAGATAGTGGTCAGAGATAGTCAGTCGTAAGCTTGGGTTATGAGACTCGTCTTCAAACTTTACAACATCAGACTTACTCGTATTGCGAATTACTGTAAATTGGATCATTTTCGCACAGGCTTTATATAGCGATTCAAAGGTAAGCAGCCTTTAAGAACTCATGAAACGTGAGTGTTTGTGTTTAAGGATAAGAGGCAGCTTAATCGTCACGAATACTATGAACTCGCCATAAGCACTGTTCGTGAATATTGACGAAAACAAAGCTATCGCGATTCATACCTAATCTGCAGTACTGCTAAAACGGATGACAACACATACGACACAAAATGGCACCGTGCGAAATCAACATCCAGGGAAAATGTTTTACAAAAAAAGTAATAACTTCTGATGTCGGTAAAGCGCTAGTTTTGAAATGCAAATGTTCAATGATTGTGTAAAGCTGTTTTTGCTCTCTCTTCTATAATATGAAAATATTTTATTGAATTTCACACGTATTTAGACAGACAGCTAAACTGATAATTTTCGGATTCATTTGTATAACGAAGCTGGACCTTTTTCTGATCTTACAAAAATCCCATTCCACGTTTGAGACACATTAATATTTTATTCTGTTTTGCTTTTTAATATCTTTTCTCTCACATACTAGTACTGCTTAAGAAGTCTGGTTATATAGTCGACAAAATCATAGTCACTTTTACTTTGCATGTATATAGCTATAAATATATATCTGCATATTCTGGTAATACACGGTCCAAAACATTTTTATATAATACAAAACCCATTTTACAACTGAAAGAACCCATTAAGTCCATTATGTTTAATTCTACATCTTGTATGCTGATAAAAGTGCCTTAAGAATTCTTACAAAAGACGCGTTTAAGCTTTTAACAGTATTTACTTTATTTGTGAGACAGTACATTTCCTTTTAAAACGTAAATGATGTAAGAACATTATTCTAACGCAGTAAAGGGATAAATTAAACACTGCTTAATATTTAGTTTCAAATTAGTCTAAAACTTTATCTCCAATTACTATAAATAGAAATTTCAAAACGTCTGAAATTCCGAAACACCCATCGGCACAACTGAATATAAAAGAATACAGCTAAAGAAAATCTAAATTTACAAAAATAAGTTTTTTTCATGCTTTTAACAAGCATTTATTTGATAACATTGCACAAAGCTTTTCATCAATTAACAAATATCTGCTACGAGCAATAGCCTGTTTACCAATATCAACTACGAAAACTTCTTGAGATAAAAGGTTAAGGTTCATGATAACTTTGAATATTTGACCGAATAACTAAACATTGCAATATAACATATTAACTTAAGGACATGTGACCTTGATGCTCAAATATTAATAAATTACGGATATTTTGTTTGCATAAAACTTTCATAATTTTAAAATGTATAAAACTGAATCAAGTAGCCATATCGTATTCATTGAAACTACTCCCTTAAACTATAATGTCATATAATCATTAATTGTTAAAACCTGTTCTTTTGGGCTGATGCACGGGCAAAATGTGAGTATTTCGTAGGCAAAAGCGCTATTCATCTCCTAACATGATAGAAGTGATAAAATTCATTGCTTTCATAAAAAGTTAACGTCTCATGAAAATCAGCGTGGTAATGCGCTAACACGATATAATGTAATTTAAATATGGATATTAAATTGAATGATAGATGGGCAACCTCATGTGTCCTGTCATTTGCATAATTTTATCCCCTGAATCATTACACTGAAAGGCTTATCTAAACTGTATCTTTTCTTAGATTTGGACCGTTGCAAGAAATGTTAAATAGATGTCATATATAGAAAAATATAAAAAAAATCTGCCGGCATTCACATGTAGACGTGTAATATCATTGACCTTGCCTTTCGTCATAAAGAAATAAATGAAGTCATTTTTATTAATAAGTAACGTCACTTAAGTGCACGCTATTTTAGACAAGGGTTTTCCCTTGAGAAAGACAGGAATGTCTATCCCTGCATGTGATTTGATAATTATGTACTTTCCCCATTATGAAGGCAAGAATATATTTTCCCCTTTTGTAAATTATAGCAAGTAACTGTCCACCAATTGCTTTCAAGCTTATCTTGCGGACGAGGCAATCTTCTCGTGACAATATGTTTGGAGAAATCTACCAGCCGCATCTGATTCATGTAGGGAAGTTGCCAATGACGTTTGCAGTTATAGAGAACTTAACAAAAATTTTAGTATCTGACTGCTCTTCCTCGACTTACTGTAAAAGCAGAAATTTTCGCGAGGGTTTAAATTCGCTATATTTGCGATGTCCTTCATATCGCGAAAAATAATCCTTGCTTAGATATTCACTATTAGTATTGTTCAAATTCAAGGAGAAAACAAGTTTAACAAAGGCGCGAATATTAAACCTCGCGAACAAACTCAAAATTTCAAATCCGCGAAAGTTTGACCCAGCGAAAAAATGTGTTTTTTTAGTACATTTTACAGACGGATATTGAATATCTTCTCTCTGTACTGTTAATTATGGTTCATTTGCTTTTCTATACAGAGAGTGCTTTAGACACATAGTCCGATATTATGCGAGAAAAGCGGTTCTTTTGTTGTTTGTTGTGTTCGGCTTGATGCTGTTTGATCTTTGTATTTTAGTTGATTAATGGTAATATATTAGTTTACAATTTATTCCAAATTTCATACACGTACCTCCGCATGTACAGGGCTCATTTTGCACATAAATCGAAAATGCTATTAGAAACGCATAGAGGTGTGTTCTTTTGTCACTTCGTAACAGGAGAGCAGGGGTTGTACATTGTAAGTCCATAATAAATATGGATTTTTTCTACATAGCTGTCAACTTGAGAGTAGTTCTCATTTTATTCGATATCCGGCCGAGACAAATACTCTTCATATATATAATGGCGAACGAAGTGACTCGGTACACGATTGGTATAAACAGAGACAGTTCCCGGTGGTCCTAGTGTTGTTTGCCTACTTAAATGTTTGATAATTCGCTCTTTTATGCGTTCTTTGGTACTAAAATCGTAAACAAATAGCTGTATGTTGTATAAAATTATCAAAGACGTAGTATTAATTGACACTGTAATGCATTTGCTTGATGGTAGTCTGTTGTCTGCAACACTCTAAGTCGAAACTCCCGCTGTTTTCATCGTTCAACTGCTGCTAAATAGATTTATATACTTTTACGTAAGGATAACATTTCCCATGTTATTTAAAAAGAGTACATTTGTCAAAAAAACTCCCAGGATGCAATTTCCATGTTTCCATGTAGAAATCTTGTATCATCACAATCTGTAGAATCAGCATTTGAGAAGCAACACAACATGATTGTCCAGACAGTTATAAGTTTCCATTAATTATTTATAGCAACAGATGCAATGTATGCACTTTATACCTGACAAAACGAACATTTCTTTGTAAATTATATATACTAATGTCTTTTGTTTATTACTCATACTAACTGAAACAAACAATATTTGTTGACGTCCGATATCCAGACGAGTAGAAACTAATAAAATATTTCCGCCTAAAATGTTGTCTACATGTTTGTGAAAAGCAGCAACAACAAGTTCGTCAGAAAATGGATACTATTGTTTATTTTGCTTAGGAACACAATTATGAAAACAATTTTTATTTTGCCAATTACATATGCCACTTTGAAATATATTAAATGATTCTCAATAGAAAAGAAGCAAGCTAACAATCATTGAACGGAGTATATAATGTTAATAACTCGCCTCATTTGTAATGGAGAAAAGAATATAAGAGGTATTGTCGCCAATTGATCGTAGGCATCGGCGTTGGTTAAGATTTGAGTTTAGGTCAATTATTTCTCAAACACTATAAGAGCTACAGCTTTGAGACTTTATTTATCATCAAATATTGAGTTAAAAAGCCAAGAACCATAAGTCTTATTTGAATTTTATTAACATAATGACCCTTTATATACTGTTCAGGTCCACGTTTCTTGGATGCTATTCATATATCAGTCGGTGAGTAAGGAAAGCAAGTACTCTAACTATTTTCTTAAATATTACCCAATGTCAAGCACTTACATACAAAGATTGGCTCATGCAGGCCATGCTCTTATCATTATCACTACAGTGTTATTACAGTGGACCTGCATAATTATAGCATACAGCTTGACTTATATGTATTGAACACTTCATAGAAATTGACATGGTTTTAAGCTTAACTTTTTAAAGATATGTTAGTTACACTTTAATACTTCGAAATGGGGTTAAACATAAACTCATTTGCAAACTTGCGCAAACAATCGCTAATGTCAAGTAAAGAGAGATCATTTGTATTAAATTCGTCATAAATTCCCTCGAGTGGCTTAAAACACTTGCGCAAACAATCGCTAATGTCAAGTTAAGAGAGATCATTTGTATTAAATTCGTCATAAATTCTATCGAGTGGCTTTTTACATTTGGAATACGTTTGTTACCTCGAGTATTTTAGAATATGATTTATATCAAGATCAATATCTGGAATTGCACATGATATCAAATACAAGACAATTTCATCGCCAGGTTAATATATGATTCAAAACATTGCATTCGTCGTAGAATAATTAAAATACGCTACATCAAATCAACCATTGTCCAGATTTCATTTTTGTAAAGATATTTTGAAAAGTTGCAACCGTTTCTTATAAAGTTATAACTGTAAGTTTATAACACTAACCTTTTTGACACGTTGCGAAAATTCCTGTTACGGAAAAAGACCTACTAGTAAATATTTCAAACTCAGTGTATTTCTGTGTCAGCTTGGATACTTACCAACAAATTGTATTGAGTAATTAGACGTGATATATGAAATGAAGGTTTAGCAGAATGTCGTTTTTGAAGACCCATTTTACTAAGTTTCGATGCCAATAACTGACTCACTTTAGTCAGTACAGTGATTGCAAATTATATCATTCTCTACCGTCACACCGCTAAACATACAATATACTTTAAACATATACTTTATTTTAGATTTATTATCAAAATTCATGTTAACTGGTCGTAAAAATTCGTTGCAAAACATTGTTATTTCTGAATCAACCTGGCGTACTGCTATAAAGCCACAAGACTGTACTTGTCTTGCTTGTAGGCTTGGTAAGAATGTATGTTTAGCTGTCAAATAAAACACACAAAAAACAAGCACACACGTCCAACAGGAAAAGTCGCATTCAAAGAATATAGTCGCCCATAAAACATTCCACTTGAAAGTAGGGATTTTTGTAAATGTATGCACGCACACAAAGGCTTAGCAAACGTACGCATTTATATAAAAGAGTGCCAAAATAAGTGAGAAAAACAAAAGTAAGAAACAGACACAAACAATCATGGAGAATGGACACAGCAGGACACTGACTTGGAACTGTCTTTAACAAAAGCTAGACTTCCTTTTTTCCTCTTAGTAATATCGAGGCTTTTACGAAAGAAATAAACTAGACAATTGTCTCAATGCAAATTGATTAGAAAACAAAGTGGAATTTTAAAAATTCCCTTTAGCTTCAATTAAGACTAATGGCAGACGATTCAGTTGCGTGACAACAATATTTAGAAGCAACTTCGAATTACTCAAACTTGGCTTTCTCTTTGCAATATTAATAGAAAAATGAATGTAATCTTACAGTTAGTTACTTTCAAGAAACTTATGTAGAAACACTGCCATGCAATAAAAGATTTAACTGTTTTCGACAATTCTGTCTGAACAGTCTGGCTTTTTTAATATTTACATTTACAAGACATCAAACGCTATACATGAGAATGTAAGAAAAATGTTTGAGCTATAACCAGCAATGAAAAACAAATATTTTACGCGAATGTTTTATAAGTGCAATCACAGAAGATTTGGCTTTCAAGAAAGGGAGAAAACAAGGTTTTGCATGAAAGTATAAGAGGATTTGAAATATCTAAAGTATTACTAATCATTTTCAAGTTGTTTGCTACACGTTACTAGAAAAGATTTAAATCGCTACAATTATGTTTAGTCAATTTTATATATTTTTTCTACTGAACGTTTACATTTATGTCAAGGGGGACTTTTTATGTATTTCTTATGGGTTCTGTATGAGGAAGTCTGTAAATATATGTATAAAATAATTACAATACAATGTTTATCAATCTATCTATTAGATAATGACGGACAACAATAACAAAGGGGTTCACGGGAAGGGTAATGTGACGTTATCGGATAAGTATGGTACGGCATCCGTCAGTAGAGTATTGTATTGGAATGTAACCATTGTAAAGATGACGACACTTCTGACAATATAATTTTATAGTACTGTATGGACCTCAAATTTAAAAATGAATTGGTAATTAGTAGTTTATCAATAGAAACTAATTCATAAGTCTAATTTTCAATCTGAAAAATACCTGTTATAGCATATTACAAGTATGCCTTTTTTAAGTATACGAAACCCAAAGGATGACGTTTTTAATTATTTTAGCTTCTATTGATAAACTACTAATTATCGATTTTATCTTTAAATTTAAGTTCCATACAGTATTATAAAAATATATTGTCAGAAGTGTCGTCATCTTTACAATGGTTACAAATATATTGTTCTAAAATTAGTTATAACAGAATTTCCAAAAGTTCCATGACGCAAAATATTCAAGAATTTTCAGTCTCTAAAAATATATTCCCCTTCTAATAGATTACCCTGATAGAACATCGGAGACAGGCATTTCCGAGAGCACTTGGTAAATGAAGCTGATATTCATGCAATGTTATGTAAATCTGCGTTAAATGAGACGTAAAATAGTATTTTGACATTCCCTAGACACTCCTAAGATAGAACTGAATATCATAATCTACGTGACCAAAATAACCAAAACATGACATTTCGAGAACCTTATAACCGCATCATGATTATTTTTTCCGTGAACTGATCTTTGATTTATTTTAAACTAAGCTGGTTTGTCGCTACTTGACGCAAAAACGAATCTGGAATTGAAAGTACCCATAACAATCACTTTGATGCAAACTAATCTTGACGGATAAATTTATTTCTCCATTTACCTTCTTTAGACAAATACTTCTTTCATAACTGTTCACTGTGACTTAATTTTTCAAGCGGGTTATGTTCCACTTTTTAACACATCATTGCAAAACTATTTGTTGCCTCGCTCTGTCTCATAGGAATCCCGCATAGTTTTTAGGAATGATTAAAAGTTCAGTTCACATAAAAGTTGAATTATGCTAAACAAGACAAATACGAGGGATGTTCGAAATGAATTGCTTATTTCTATCTGGAGACTTCAAATTTCAAGTTAGCCCAAAAGGGCTCATTTCATGCCCTCGAAGTACTCCCCGTGGCTAGAAATGCAAAGTTTCAGCCGATGTATCCACTTCTTGAAGGCGTCACGGTACGCTGATTTGGGCACAGTAATAAGGTACTGATGAATGGCAGATCCAAGTGCCTGTCGGGACTGGTATTTCCGCCCAGCAAGGAATGATTTCAATTTCGGAAACAAAAAGAAATCACATGGGACAAGGTCTGGGGAATACGGGGGGTGAGGCAAAACAGTTACTTTTTCTTTTTTCAAAAACGCCGTAACTATTGCGGAGGTATGAGCGGGGGCATTGTCATGTAGAAGACGGACATGTTTAAAACCAGTGGCAGGGCGTCGTTTCTGATAATACTTTTTCAGTTTCTTCAGTACTACGTCTTTGTAGTACTTTCCGGTGATGCTTTTGCCCTTTTTCACCGGCACTTTTATTGCGACTCCTTCACCAGAGAAGAAGATTGCATACAAAACCTTCTTTGCACTCAAAGAACGTTTGGCAATTATTGGGCGTTTGCTCTGTTTAGTGACCCAGATCTTATTGCTAACCTTTCTGACGGGCTCAGAATAATGGACCCAGGTTTCATCACTTGTGACGACATTGGAAAACTGCTTTTTGTCATATTTTGGAAACATTTGAAGCAACTTTTTGGCCACTTTAACCTGTTGCCTCTTTTGCTCATCAATCAACAGATGTGGCACCCATTTAGCAGAAATCTTTCTGACTTTCAAATGCTTCTTCAAAATAAAGTAAACCATTGATAGTGATATGCCTACCTTTCGTGCAATATCACGAACTGTAAATCTGGCATCTCCTTCAATGATTTCCTTTATTTTGGAAACGATTTCTTTACGAGATTCAGATTTTGGCCTACCTGATTTCGGTGCATTTTTGATGGACTCTACACCAGACTCAAATTTCTTTTTCCACCGCCGAAGTGTGTCATAAGACACACAAGAATGTCCATAAGCAGTAGAAAGTTCAGTCATCAGCTGCTTCAAAGAACAACCAAGTTTTGAGCGAGCTTTGATGAAAGCCCGTATTTCATCTTTCTTGTCGACGCTTCTACCAACCATTTTTACTACAGTGGTCAATGATTGCTTGTATTCAAATGGCAAATTTTATGTCTTACACTTAGTCTACCATGTACATTTATACACTGTTGTGTAGGTATTGAATAACCCTATACAAGTAGGTATTGGTTTTTATCGTTCCCCACGTGAATATCGACCTAGAGGACAAAAAGCAATTCATATCGAACACTCCTCGTATTATTATAGTTATTTCCTGTTAACTGAGATAAACCGATCCAAACTAAACAAGGCAGTCTGAAAGACAGCTAAATCCCCCCGCCACTGGTATGGATAGTGAAAGGGTAAAACCTTTGATTTTAGCTGTGATCTTGACCTTTAACTGACATGGCTGACTCATGAATTCTGCACAACGTCTTGATGAGGTGATCATTTGACCAAAGTTTCATGAAAATCCTTCAAGGGGTTTAGGAGATACAGAGCTGAAACCTTTGACCTTCAGTTGTGACCTTGACCTTGAGTTGACATGACTGACTCATGAGTTCTTGATGAGGTGATCATTTGACCCAAGTTTGATGAAAATCCTTCAAGGGGTTAAGGAGATACAGAGTGGACACCAAATGGAAGGCTCAAACCTTCGACCCTTAGTTGTGACCTTGACCTTGAGCTGGCATGGTTGACTCATAATTTCTGCACATTGTTCTGATGAGGTAATCATTTGACCCAAGTTTTATAAAATTCATTCAAGGGGTTTAGGAGATATAGAGCGGACACGAAATGGAAGGCTCAAACCTTTGACCTTTAGTTGTGACCTTGACCTTGAGCTGACATGGCTGACTCATAAGTTCTGCAAATCGCCTTGATGAGGTGATCGTTTGACCCAAGTTTGATGAAAATCCTTCAAGGGGTTTAGGAGATATAGTGCGGACACAAAATGGAAGGTTCAAACCTTTGACCCTAAGTTGTGACCTTGACCTTGAGCCGGCATGACTAACTCATGGGTTCTGCACATCGTCTTGATGAGGTGATCATTTGACCCAAGTTTTATAAAATTCCTTCAAGGAGAGCGGACACAAAATGGAAGGCTCAAACCTTTGACCTTGAGTTGTGACCTTGACCTTGAGCCGGCATGGCTGACTCATGGGTTCTGCACATCGTCTTGATGAGGTGATCATTTGACCCAAGTTTTATAAATTCCTTCAAGGGGTTTAGGAGATATAGAGCGGACACAAAATGGCAGGCTCAAACCTTTGACCTTGAGTTGTGACCTTGACCTTGAACCGACAAGGCTGACTCATGAGTTCTGCACATCGTCTTGATGAGGTGATCATTTGACCCAAGTTTCATGAAAATCCTTCAAGGAGTTTAGGAGATATGGACCGGACACGATTTTGTTACGGACGGAAGGACGGACGGAAAGACGGACGGAAGGACGGACGCAGACCATTCCTATAATCCCTCCGCCACGGCGGGGGATTAATAAAACAGTATTGGTACTTTGCTAGTAGCTGAAAATGATGGTTCAGTTTATAACACCTTACAAAATTATCCTCTTCACCGGAAACAACCTTAACATAAAGAACATGCGTACTGCTTCGGTTTTGTACGTCCTTTTTCCGTAAGTAAATTTCATTAAAATCATGATGATAACATTAAAAACGAAGCCAAAGAGGTGTCTTGTTAATAAACGATATGACAGAACGGATTGTTGGCCCCATTTGAACATGCATTTACATACTTATATCTCTTTGAAGAACATACATTTCCCAGTGGTTTTCTTACAATTTCGTTCGTAACAGTAGACATATAAAAATGAAAAAATAATGTTTAGGTAAACACTGACAGCAGTACATTAGTTTTCTTTGTATATTAGATCCTTTTTTTCTCACAGGAGGCAGAGTACACCGAATAGAATTAGCATATGAGATCAAGGACTAACGGTCAAACACTGGCAACGGAGTTCATGTACCTTATATTAGTTTTATTTAATTATTTTCGCAGTATTTATGGCAACTTTACCAGACAGCAGCGGATTTCGAAAAATCAGCAAGCCTAATTTTGTAATTTGTTTTATAACGTCACTGTTAATTTAGTATATTTGATTTTTTCAGTTAAATAATGCAGACGTCAGAGTAAAACAATTATCAACGCATGAAAAATTAATATGTCACTGATACTCAGTGAAATAAATAGTGCTGCCAATAATTCACACTTTAACATTTCAGCAATATTTGTCCATACTGATACATAAATTTGGCTACAATGTAACATATAACACATCTCTGGTTTTAAGACTCAAATGACTTACATTCGTAAAATGTTTTAATAATGGGATCATATCAAGCAAAAGTTCCTCACATATGTTCATGGCTAACGTACAGCTCAACTATTTCTTATTTTGTTCATTACTTTTTTTGTTCATCCTATTGCGGTCTTTCTTAGCTGTTCCACTATTGATACTAATTACATACTAATAGTGATATATTTTCCTAAATGAAACTAAAATAGATAGATTCCGCCAAAACACTTTTTCATTAACATAAGAGTTGGAAATATATATTACATTACGCCGCACATTTTACGTTTTTAGAAATTTCAAAGAAATAGATTTTATTGCATGCCTTGGCTTGAATATCTATTACTTGTCTTACTGTGATACGAGTTGCAATGTGTCGCTGTATTTTGAATTCGAAGATGGTATTCAGTAATGACTGGTGAACATAACTTGCTGTCTATTACGACGGTACCATAACCATATTGCTTGTAACTGTGTCTGTACTCTCTGTAGTTAATTCAGTATTAGAAATTAAACGAGCACATTTGCATGAAATTTTGTGATTAATGTCTCTTGTGATTGTCTTCCTGGAGAAATTTAGAAATTTATTTGGAATTACAGTCGATAGCATTTATTCATCCAATATTTTTTTTTTCATGCGTCATGGAACATTTAAGAAACGCTATATTGAATTATTTTCTTTTCCAGGTGCCACTATTTAAAGATATTTCAAAGCGTATTTTACGAGTGAAGAAATTTTCCGATGAATTCTTTTTTAATTTTGTATATGATAATTATTATGCATTAATCGTTAAAGTATTTGTAAAAACCTGTTTTGATTAAGACGAGGAAAGAAAGACTTATCAGAAATATAGTAATCTCTTGAAATAACACATTCTTAGATAAGAAATGTTTTTTGATTTTATTTATTCTTTGTGGTAATATACCTACATGTATTAAGCTTCATTAACAAGTATTGTTGTTACTAGTTTTGACTTACTTTTATAGATATTCACATTTAAAGTGGGTGGGGTAATCTGACATGTGACCAGCAAGGAACACAATTTAAAAATGGTTCTAACTTTTTACCTGAAACATTCATGATAAAATAACTATGCAATGGACATTCACACAACATGTTGTATTTTAAATTGTACTGAATACTTTTTTCATTACAGAGCCACAAAGTGGTCTAATCAAATTTACTGATTTTCAATGGACGAACTTTACCAAAAAGCTAAAACATTTTTCATTAGTTGAGATATTAAGGTGTTATTTTCAGCAGATATTGTAAACTAAATAAACATTAAAATGACAGTATATCAGTATACTCTGATTAATATTGGAAGAGTGGTACACTCTCAAACTGGGAAAAAGTGGGTGGGGTAAATAAATATTCGAAGCAACACTACAAAATTTGTGCAGTTGTTAAGAAATGGCCTCAGATTGTCTATTACTATCTTAATTTTATTAAATACAGCATTTATTGATAAATTTTAACAAAAAATTCTCATTTTATACATGTGTGTCATGGAAAAAGCATGGACCTTGAACATGACATGTAGACAAACCAAATTAACCCTGAAAGCACAAAGTATTTAACAAAATGTTTTGCCTGAGGCAGTTTATTTTGAGGAAAGCTATTGTTTAAATTAACATTAAATTTTCTGCATTGATTTTTCCATGGCACACATGTATAAAGTCTTATTAAAGTGAAAAACAAATTGTTAAAATTTATCAACCAAGTCTGTATTTAATAAAACTAGAATGTGTCTGTAGGACATAGGGTGTGTCCCCCTCCCCACCCCTCTACCCCTCGCATGGTACATTTGTCACAAATAAGGGGAAATAATTCAAATGTTTGCAGTCTTAATGGGGTATAGCCTCAAAAAACTATGAAAAGGATTCATTATTCTATACCATATACTTTATGAGCATCACAAACAAAAAATCCACTATTTTAGCTATTTCAAGGGCCATAACTCTGTAATAAATGCTAAAATTATCAAGAAGTGCCATGTGTGCAAAGGTCACATTATGATAAAGACTCAAGCAAGGTTTCATGAATTTACATTTAAATACTTCTGAGTAAGGCACCGAGAATACTTCTGAGTAAGGCACATAATTAGGTAAAAATGTGCATTTATCAGTTACTATTTCAGGGGCCATTACTCTGGAAATAGGGGGCAAACCAAGATAGAAATAGTATATGCGCAAGTTCATATCATGATAAACACTCATCAATTTATATCAAATACTTTTTGAGCTAGGCATGTCACAAGGTGAAAATGTGCATTTTTGACTATTTCAGGGACCATAACTCTAGAAATAGGGCGCGGACCCAGATTAAAAATAGGAGATGCGCAAGTTCATATCATGATTAAGACTAATGCAAGGTTTCATGAATCTATATCAAATACTTTTTGACCTAGGCGTGTCACTAGGTGAAAATGTGCAATTTTTACTATTTCAGGGACCATAACTCTAAAAATAGTGGCGGGGCCAGACGAAAAATAGAAAATGTGCAAGTTCATATCATTATAAAGACTCATGCAAGATTTCATCAATTTATATCAAATACTTTTGAAGCAAGGCGTGTTACAAGGTGAAAATGTTCATTTTTTACTATTCCAGGGGCAGTAACTCTAAAATTAGGGGGCGGAGCCAGACGAAAAATAGAAGGTGTGCAAGTTCATATCATGATAAAGACTCTTGCAAGGTTTTCATCAATTTATATTAAATACTTTTTGATCTAAGCGCGTCACGAACTTCGGACGGACGCACAGACGGATTGACGGACGGACGCACGGACAAATGCAAATCTATATGCCCCCTACACTCATGATGGAACAATTAAGATAGTAATAGACAATCTGAGGCCATTTCGTAACAACTGCACAATTTTTATAGTGTTGCTTCGAATATTTATTTACCCCACCCACTTTTTCCCAGTTTGAGAGTGTAGCACTCTACCAATATTAATCAGAATATACTGATACACTGTCATTTTAATGTTTATTTAGTTTACAATATCTGCTGAAAATAACACCTTAATATCTCAACTAATGAAAAATGTTTTAGCTTTTTGGTAAAGTTCGTCCATTGAAAATCAGAAAATTTGATTAGACCACTTTGTGGCTCTGTGTTTAAAAAAGTATTCAGTACAATTTAAAATGCAACATGTTGTGTGAATGTCCATTGCATAGTTATTTTATCATGAAAGTTTCATGTAAAAAGATAGAACTATTTTTAAAAGAATAACAGAAATTGTGTTCCTGGCTGGTCACATGTCAGATTACCCCACCCACTTTAAATGTGAATATCTATAGAAGTAAGTAAAAACTGGTAACAATAACACTTGTAGGTATATTACCACAAAATATTAATAAAATAAAAAAACATTTTGCGCAGACACCTAACTAGGACCCCCCCCCCCCCCCCCCCCCCCCTTTAAATGAAAAGGCATACACGTAGTCTTTTTTAATTTAATTACCGATGCTTTCAAAGAAAAATCGTTTCACGCAATCGATTGATAAACATTTGAAAAATGTAAAAAGTACTCATCGCAACTTTTTCAATTCGAACGATTTTTATCTCCAACGAAATTTTGTTGTGGCGTAAAGAATCTCATTAAGATGGCATAGAAAACAAACAGGCATTATGAACTGAATGAATGGTTAAAATGATGTTTTCATTGCATTTTACTCAGGTGTTTACTGTCTGTGTCTGTAATGCAAAATATAGTGTTTGTTAAATTAAGCCATCTTTATCAAAGTAATTATCTGCTTTTCTGTGACAAAAGGTAAAACAATTTTGTGAAAATTTAAACTGAAATGCACATTTATATTTTATTAATTTTAGATAAAACAAGTCACAAACATGTCAATTAAACTGTTTGCTTTTGGCATTGAATATCGAATTTCATATTTCATAATCTTCCCTAAGATTTTCACTTAAGATTTTTTGAAAATTTAGTCTAGAAACACTTGAGACAGCGTAGACTTTTACATTTGTGCACATTTACTGAGATTGACACGCACTTATAAAAAGTGAAAATTGTAAATGGCAGTCTGGAACAGTGTTACTTCGACATTTTCTGCTAAGTCTAACTTTCGAATGCAGTTCTAATGTAATACAAGCTCTCGTGTTTATTTATTTAACAAATTGGATATTGTATCTTAAAATGACGTGTTTTATATTTTGAGAAAATTTACAAAGATTTTGATTGCCGATTCACTTTGTGGTGTCAAATTTAGTATTTTCCTAAATTTCATTGCTATTTTGTTACAAAACATGAAAACAATTTACAAAAAAATATTTCTTTTTATTTTATCAAGTTTTTGACTACTGTTATTAAATGTCTTTTTTTTCAAGCCTTTATGAACGTAATAGATTAATCATGCCATAAAGCAAACGTGTATTGCTAATCAGTAACAGTGTTCCTTAACCAAACAAAATGGACAAATGTCTCTCTTTTTGTTGACAGTCCAATGCATCTCACTTTAACCGGCATAAGAGTTTGTAACTTTAAAACACATAAGTTCGCTTGTAAAGTAATTAGGTAGCAAATTCAAATTTCAACGTTTCCTTTGACAGTTATTACAACTAATGGTAGATATTTCGACTGCGTGACGAGAACTATAAAAACTATAAACAGAAACTGAAAATTACTCAAATGGGTTTGTCTTTCAACATTAGTCATTCAATTAAATCGTGTTACATTCAATGAATTACTGCAGAAACACTGCTTTGTAATATTGGAAATCAGTTAATCGGTTTATTTAATTTTCATAAATTGTATCTCCGGAGATGCTTGATGAATTCATAAGAATATTGCTATAGCCGATACTAGGGGCCATAAAGGGTGTTGTTAATCACCTTTCATGCGCAGACTCAAACAAACCGATATTGATATTGTAAGTTACATTATATGCGCTTTGAACAAGATCATTTTTAAAATATTTCATTCTCTTCGTGTTTCGGTTATAAAGTTTCTAAGAGGTCATTCCGAATGACATATTTGTCAATACACTGAAGACAAACATTTCCAGACACACATCGTAAATGACGCTGGCATTCATATCTGTATTTGAAGAGAGGTAAACAAGTATTTTGACATTTTCTCTGTACTGATAACTTCTGAAAGATAAAATTAAACTAAACAGCATCGACCTTGGAACTGACAATTCAGGAATTGAAACCTGTAACATGGCATGCTTCTTTTGAATACAAATGCATTACTTACCGATCTCTCTGTTTATTTACATATTGTTTTTGGTAATACGAATTCCATTCACGTAATTTGATAATTAATAGAGTTTATTGTTATTGATCTCATCTGGATGCCAATGCAATTTTAAGACTTAAAAATACAACCATTTTGATGCAAACTGGCATGCTATTTAAATTTTGATTCTTGATTTACTTTCATATAATATGTTTCATACGAGTGTTTTCCCTAAAGATTGTTATTTATGACTTAATTTGTTATGCAGTTTATGTCCAGATTCTATCATTACTCATTCAAAGCACGTCCATGCAAAGCTTTCAACGCTTCATTCTGATTCCTAAGATTTTATGTGAATGAAAAGTTGAAAGGTAAAATAGGGCTGAATTAAACCCAATCCTGTAAAACTTTTATTTGATTGCTCTGAAACAATCATCCATACAAAATAATACGGCACGGCATTTTGTACAAAATGCATTTGTTACTGGCTGAAAGGCCATTTAATTTATTCTTTTAAACTCTACTTGTTGCATACGATGATGTGTAATTAATGTTTTTTATGTTCCGTAAAAAAATTTAGGCGACATATTTGTCACCTGCTTTTGTCGGAAATTCTTATATATTTCAGATCTTAATATTTTCAATGTATCTGGCCTTATTTTCTAAAAGATAATTATGAAGTGAAATTAAGAATAATTTCATGACTATGGTTTGATAATTATGACCGCTTTACATTTTACGAATTGGCTGTCATTGCACTACTGGAATAGTAAGATTTTGAAGAGAAATTGAGCTGCTGTATACAGCCAAAACATACCTGTACCATTAGGAAACAGGCTTATCAAAAATATAGGAATGATTTAAAAGAAAGGAACCCATTAACGCGATTAAGCTTATTTTCGATCAAGAAGAAGAACATGATAATATCTTTCGCTCTAGTCGAAAGAAAGACATTTTTTTTTATAGTTTTAAGGAAATGCAGTTAAAACTATCTGAAATAAATGAAAATTGCCAATTGGTTTATGTTGCCATTGAAACAAAATATCAAGTATTGTTCTCACTTGCAAGCCTATTTTGAAAATACTTTCATTTTATATTAAATATAATATCAGAAAGAAACAAATGTTGAAGAACACTGCATTTTTCTTGAATTATGAATTAATTTTGCTAATAAAAAAGAATTAGTCTACAAAAGTTTGATCGTTGCTTCAAATATTTTAATGCTGTAATATCATATATTATCAGTGGCTACTTGCTAATAAGAATCAGAAGTGAGAAACGAAAAATGTCCAACGTTCTTCCTTAAGATAAACAGTCACGCTGACCATGATTCAGTCAGTAGGCAATGATTGCTTGCTGTGTGCTAAACACAGCGCCTGGGTCGAAACATTTGTCTGTTTAGAGATATCATGCTATGAACGCTCAATATTATGTCTGCAGTGGATATAGATAACCATTTACGATAAAACTATTATTAACGTATGAAAAATTAATGAGCAATAAACATCACTCACTGTGAACATCAAAACATTGCTATTGATTTGCACTCACTTTTATATTGTAGCATGTTATGTCAGTTGTAGCGATTAAATCTGTCAGAAATTTTTCATTTCATTCATCGAAATGTTTTATTTTATTTTTGTAGTATTCAAGCTATCTATATTCATCCTTAATCTATATATGGGACCGTGAACTTCTACATAAACATAGAGCTTTGTTTTCCTCTCGACGGGTCGATATTACGATAGGAGTTTTGTTTAAAAATAACGAAAAAGACCGAAGCTTTCGAACAACATGGAGGCTTTTCCCCCTTGCTTTCTGTTCAAGCAACTATAAATGCATTGGCAAGCTGAGAAACAGAAATTGAAATATATAGACCAAAAGATATTCTTTCAAAATGAAGTTATTTACGTAATTGGTCGGTGGTATTTTATAAATATTGCATTCCTGAGAGGGTGATATGAAAAATGTTCACCGCGAGACATATGAATATCGACCGAGGCGCCAGCCGAGGTCTATATTCATATTTCGAAGGGTGAACATTCGAAATTATATGCAAATAATTCTGAACATTTTATTTTATTTGTGCTATTTTCATGACAGCTATCATTTGCCAAAATATTTTTATGAGTCTTTCGCTTTGAATAATGATCAATATTATTCGGCTTTTATGTACTCACATTAAAATGTCATGCAGATTGTTAGAAAATGGATGATGGTTACTGATGTTATTTGGAACATTGCTGGTGGCAAGTTACTTATTCCGGTCATTGTCGAATTAGCAGGATGATATGTAATATCTATTTTTTCCGTTTCCATTTATATACTAAAACTATGCACTGAAATTGTTCATATATCGGTAGGCAATAGTGATATTTTGAACTAAATTAATGTTACGATTGAAACGAACCCCGTGACCTATACTTAATTCAAAGGCACTGAAATTGGTCTATGAAAATAACACAATTTCACTTTTGTGTCTGTATTTCAACACTATCCATGACAATAATAATTGAAAGCACAATGATTTTTTTCTATAAAGAAGCCAGACTGACACAATGATTTTTCAATAATTTAAAACACAGCCAGACTGGCTGTAGCTTTGATATGTGTTTAAATAAATGCTAATAAAACAAACATATTACTTACTTTGAAAATAAAATGTCTTGAAGCTACATTAAATGAGAAAGATAAATTAATCTAATATTTTCCTGAGAAATTACGATAAAAAGCAAGATAAAACATATTTTAAACATCTTTGTTGTCATGGTTACTTTAAAAAAAATCAAAAGTTAAAATGAATAGGATATCATGTAAAGTGTTTGCTATTCTGCCAATAAAATTACGCTAATATTCCATCATGGTGATAAGGAAAATGGCACTGAAGCCGCCGAAAGACACAGTATCATACGTGGCTGTTCAAAAGTGAGAGTAAATGTGTTACCACGGAAACACGAGCCCCGCGACATATACACTTAAAGCTTGTATTAGGAAGTTTACGCCCATTTTAATAACTTATCAACTACACAGATTCCTACGGATAACAGTGAAAACAAAATACACTAAAAAGTGTTAAATAACCGTTATTTTCCTTCTTCTTTCAATATGTAATAATTTTGGAGGGTCATGTACTTCTATCATGGATAAAAACTGTGATTGATGTGTGAAATATAAACGAACTTTAGATTGTAGCAGCTAAAACATTGAATTACACGAACTTCAATAACTTACATCCTTAAGATAAACAAATATTCTTTATACGTGTAATGGCGGACAAAGTGGTTCTTCACAAAGCATAGCGGTACACGAATGATATAAATAGAGACCGTTCCCTGTGGTCCTAGAGAGTTGTTTTATACATTCGCTCTTTTATACATTTGTTGGTACTGAAATCTTAAAGGCTGTGACTAAATACAGAGTTGGTGCGCCTGTGATATATTACAGACTCCGGTATATACCGGATTAACTAAATTTGAAAGAAAATATTTTAAATGTATATATTTTGTAACCATGGTGATACTAACCCTAACCTCTAGTCAGTTTTATTATGCATTTTATACACTAAATGCTTGCGGACATGCAAAAAAATCGTAATTTTGCCGTGCGCTCCAATGGATAATAATTCCGCACATGCCCAGAACGGCTGCACCAACTCTGCAATGAGAAACATTCAGTCTTAAACAACTGGCTGTGTGTTTTGCATAATTATCAAAGACGAAGTACTGACTGACATTGTAATTGCTTGATGGTAGGAGGTCTTTTGTGTGTGATTATATATAATATATATGTTGTATGCAATACTGTAAGTCGAAACTCCTAAAACTATTTTTCGCTATTTTTATCTTTTGGCTGCTGCTAGAGATACATATTTACATATACTTAAGGATAACATTATTCATGGTATTTCAAAAGAATACATTTATCACACACTCCCCAAGCAACATTCATATTTCCGAGAAGAGAAATCCTGTAACATCACAATCTGTAAAATCCACATTTGAGAAGCAACACAACATGATTTTCCAGACAGTTATAAGTTTCCATTAATCATTTATAGCAACAGATGCAATGTATGCACTTCAAACCTGACAAAACGAACATCCTGTTATATGTTGTCTATACGAATGTTTCTTTTTTATACCAAGTGGAGCAATAATGTCCAGTTTCAAGACGACAAAGGACCATCAATGAAATTCTGATTAAGATACAAGGTGTTGTCTACCTGGTTATAAAAAGCAACCAGAAATATAGAAATAGCGTTTAGCTGGCTCTTTATAGCGTAACGCAGACACTCGTGAAGACGTGTTAATAATAACTTAGTATCTTGACATAAAGTTTTAATTAACTCACACTGATAAAAACAACTTTTATTTTGCCAAATGCATATGTGACTTGTCATAATGTCGTCACTTCATTGTTGATATCAGCGTTGGTTAAGATTTTACAATAGGTCCATTTTTTCCAAAACTATATCAGCTATAGCTTGAAACTTTACACGATACCTATATGTAATTATCATTACATATTGGAACAATAAGTCTTACATGCGTTTTGTCCGAATTATGGCCCCTCTTATACCTGAGGAAAAGTGTTGATGTTTTCCTCTTTTTTGAATGCTGTTAAAGCAATAGATTTGAAACTTTTCAAACTTGGTTATTATTATTTTGTTTCCTCTTTTTTGAATGCTGTTAAAGCAATAGCTTTGAAACTTTTCAAACTTGGTTATTATTATTTTATCAATAATTGTAATTTAACGAAGATCCATAACTTTCACAATAATGATCATTTTTGTACTTAAAAATCATTTTTATGTCCATTTTTGGGGGGTAACTTTAAGAGATGGTCTTCTAAACTGCTTAACCTTGTTTAGATTGGCAAGCATGTAGGTCAAGAACCAAAAATCTCTTTTACATTTTTGAATGCTGTTAAAGCAATAGATCTGAAACTTTTCAAACTTGGTTATTATTATTTTGTTTCCTCTTTTTTGAATGCTGTTAAAGCAATAGCTTTGAAACTTTTCAAACTTGGTTATTATTATTTTATCAATAATTGTAATTTAACGAAGATCCATAACTTTCATAATAATGATCATTTTTGTACTTAAAAATCATTTTTATGTCCATTTTTGGGGGGTAACTTTAAAAGATGGTCTTCTAAACTGCTTAACCTTGTTTAGATTGGCAAGCATGTAGGTCAAGAACCAAAAATCTCTTTTACATTTTTGAAAGAAGTATGACCCATTTAGCATTCTTGGTATTTTTATTTGTACAGATCAACGTTTCTATAGAAACTTTACACTTTTTAAATCATCGGTGGGTGATTAAGATGACCAAGTACTCTTCTTTCCTTGAATGCAGACGAAGGTTGGCTTACGCAGGCCATGCTCTTTGACATTATCACTGCAGTTTTATTACAGTGGATCTGCATAATTATAGCATACGTGTGTATAACACAATTCATAGAAACCTGGAAAAGATTTTAAGCTTAACTTAGCAAACATATGTTAGTTACACTTTAACGCTTCGAAATAGTGTATGGAACATTAATTCAATTGCATTTACTTGCGCACACAGTCGCCCATGTCCAGTTAAGAGAGATCATTTGCATCAAATTCGTCATAAATCCTGTCTAATTATACATTTAAAATACATTTGTTTTCCTTGAGTATTTTAGAATGTGATTAAAAATTTATATCAAGATCAATATCTGCAATTGCACATAATATCAACTACAAGATACAAGACAACTTCATTGCCAGGCTGTTAGATGATTCAAAACATTACATGCGTCTTAGAATAATACAAATACGCTACATCAAATCTGTCATTGTTCAGATTTTATTATTGTAAAGAATTTTCGAGGAGTTTCAACCGTTTCTTATAGATATACTAACGAAATATTAAAATTTTAACTGTAAGTATATAACACGCCTAAATGGAAACTAACCTTTTTGACGCGTTGCGAAAGATCTTGTAACTAGTAAATTTTTTAAACTAAGTTAAACTGTGCTGAGTAAATTAGAAGTGATATATGAAATGACGGTTTAACAGAATGTCGCAGAAACCCCAAAATCAATCCTTAGCTACAACTTTATATAAGTTTTCTATACACCAAGTTTCATCATAATAGCTCATTCCTAAGTTAAGTTATTGACCGGAAACCCTTTTCCTATTTTAAGTAACAGTGACCTTGACCTTGACCCCAGAAACCCCAAAATTAATCCCAGCATTTGTCTTGATATAAGCTACATACATACCAAATTTCATCATGATAGCTCATTCCTAAGTTAAGTTATTGACCGGAAACCCTTTTTCTATTTTAAGTAACAGTGACCTTGACCTTGACCCCAGAAACCCCAAAATCAATCCCTGCCTTTGTCTTGGTATAAGCTATATACATACCAAGTTTTATTAAAAGTTATTGAACGGAAACACCAGTTTGACGCCGCCGCCCGCCCGCCTGCCCGACCAACGACATACCCCAATCATGATAGCTCATTCCTAAGTTAAGTTATTGACCGGAAACCCTTTTTCTATTTTAAGAAACAGTGACCTTGACCTTGACCCCAGAAACCCCAACATCAATCCAAGCCTTTGTCTTGATATAAGCTACATACATACCAAGTTTTATTCAAATATCTTTACCGAAACAAAAGTTATTGAACGGAAACACCAGTTTGACGCCGCCGCCCGCCCGACCAACGACATACTCCAATCTAATAACTCAGGTTTTCGTTGAAAACCTGGTTAAAAACGCTATTGATACTTTGCTACTTATAACGGCTTGTAGCTGAAAATGATAGTCACGTTTTTAAAAGCATACAGAATTATCCTCTCCACCAAAAACAACATTAACATGAATAACATGCATACTTTTTTGGTTTTGTACACCTTTTCCCTAATTTCATAAAATCTTTTTAATAATTCAATAAGAACCTGAAACGAAGTCAAAAAGAGGTGCCTTGTTATTAATTGAAATTACAAATCTGAATGGTGACTTCATTTGTACCTGAATTTGCATACTAATATCACTGTGATTATAGATAACATTTTTTCTCACTGAAGGCAGAGTACACAGAATAGAATTAGCATATGAGATCACGCACTGGTCGTCTCACACTGGTATCAAAGTTCATGTACCTTATATTTTTTATTTAATTATATTCGCAAACATTTATGCCAACTTTACTAGACAGCCTCGGTTTTCGAGAAATCAACAAGCCTAATAATGTCGCCACTGTTAGTTTAGTATCCTTCATGTTTTCAGTTCAATAATGCAGACGTCAGAGTAGAACAATTATCAACGCATGAAAAAATAATCTTTACTAAATATCACTGATATGCAGTGAAATAAATGATGCTGTCAATAATTCACACTTTAACATTCCAGCAATATTTATCCATACTAGTACATGAATATGGCTACAATGTATGTCTTTTTTCGTGAGACATTACATTCCTTTTAAAAGAACATTATTGGGCACAGGAAACTTAACACCGCTGCAAATTTAGTTTCAATTAAGTCTTAATCCTTATCTCCAATTATTATTACTGAGAATGCAAAAAAAACGTCTAAAGTTCCGACACACCCTTCGGCACAATTGAATATAAAAGAATTCAGCTAAAGAAAATCTAAACTTACAATAATAAGTTTGTTGATGCTTTCTCACAGGCATGTGTTTGATAACATTTCACATAGCTTTTCGCCAGTTAACCAACATCTGCTGCCTGAACTATCCAGTTAACCAATAACTGCTACGAGAAATAGCCAGTTTACCAATATCAGCTACGCGAAATAACCAGTAAACCAATATCAGCTACGAGAAATAGAGAGTGACTATTAACAGCTCTGGGAAATAGCCAGTTCACAAATATCAGGTACGAGAAATAGAATAGATACATCTACGTGTTGGAAAAAAGGTAAAAGTTCATGATATCTTTGTATATTTGACCGACTAGCTTAGAAACTATAACATGGGTGAAATTTAGTTTATAAAACGGATATATGGTTTGTAGTTACTTGCGGAGAACAGATTATAACTGGTACAGAATCAAAAACCACTGGTTAGCTTAAAGGCCCGCTTTTATTTAACTGTAATTCTGTTTAAAAGCGGCGTTAAACTTAATTCTCTCTCCGATGACATTGTAATGCATTTGTCTGATAGTAGGAGCTTTCTTGCATGTAACGACTGAAATTCTATCTAAACTCCTTAAACCATTGATCGCCGTTTTCAACTTTCGGCTCTGCTAAATGTACTTGCACATTTACTGAGTGATAACATTTTACTTGTAATCTAAAAGGAGTACAATTATCAAAAACACCCAAGCCATTCTCATGTTTCCGCAGAGGAATCCTGTAACATCAAAATCTGTCGAAGAAGCATTTGAGAAGTAACGCAGCATGGTTTTCCAGACAGTTATAAGTTTCTAATAATCATTTATAGCATCAGATGCAATGTATGCACTTTAAACCTGGCAAAACGAACATCCTTTTATAATTATGTTGTTTATACGTATTTCTTTCTCAGACTAAGTAAAGCAAGTAATACTTTGTGTTTCCGGTTTCATCACGACAAAGGGTAATAAAGTATCTTCTGATTAAGGTACAAGGTGTTGTCTACATGTCTGTGAAAAGCAACAACATCAAGTTCATCCGAAAAATTAGTAATAGCGTTTAGCTGGCAATTTTATAGTGTAACGCAGACACTCATAATAACTTAGTATCTTCAGCTAAATTTCTAATTAACTTGATAAAAACAAGTTGTACCAGTATTGTGCCAAATGCATTTGTCACTTACTTGATTATTGGTATCGGCGTTGGTTAAGAGTTTAGAACATGTCCATTTTTTCCAAAACCATATGAGCTTTAGCTTTGAAACTTTACACACTACATATATGTAATAATCATCAAAGATTGAGCTACTAGGCCAAGAACAAATGTCTCACGTGCATATTGTCCGAATACTGGCCCATTTGCAACTTTGCAAACTTGGTTATCATAATGACTAATAATTGCAATTTCCCTAAGAACCATAACTATCATAATTGTGATCCATTTTGTATTTTGATGTACTTGAAAGCAATAACTTCTTAGTTATTTTTTTGGTCCACTGTTTTTGCATATTTGAAGAGATGTACTTCAGAAACTGTGTACACTTGTTTGGATTGGGGTTTGAACTATAATTCTCTTTTGCATTTTTGAAAACAAATATAACCATTACTTACTTAGAAATTAAGTATTTCTTGGTATTTTTTTTTATTTGCACAGGTCCAGGTTTCTATCAATATAGACATTTTAACACTTTTTATCATGAGTGAGTGAGTAAGAAGACCAAGTACTCTAACTCTTTTCTTAAATATTACCCTATGTCAAGCACTTACAGACAACGTGTAGCTCACGCAGGCCATGCACTTGTCATTAGCACTTCAGTGTTATTACAGTGGTTCTGCATAAATATAGCATACAGCTTGACATGTGTGTATAACAAATCTGAAAATGATCTTAGGCGTATCTTTGTAAAGATCTGTTAGTTACAAATTAGCACTTCGAAATGGGGTTAAACATTAACTCATTTGCATTAACTTGCGCAAACAATGTCAAGTTAAGACAGATCATTTGTATCAAATTCATCATAAATTCGCTCGAGTGGCTTAAACCCAATCCAATTAGACATTTTGAATACGTTTGGTTTACTCGAGTATTTTAGTATGTGATCTATATGAAGATCAATATCTGTAATTGCAAATGATATGAAATACAAGACAACTACATTTCCAGGTTGATATACGATTCAAAACATTGCATTCGTCGTAGAATAATTAAAATACGCTACATCAAATCAACCATTGTCCAGATTTCATTTTTGTAAAGATATTTTGAAAAGTTTCATCCGTTTCTTATTATAAATTCACTTACGACATATGAAAGTTATAACTGTAAGTTTATAACACTAACCTTTTTGACACGTTGTGAAAATTCCTGTCACGAAAAAAGGCTAACTAGTAAATACTTCAAATTTCTGTGTCAGCTCGTATATTTACCAACAAATTGTGTTGAGTAATTAGACGTGATATATGAAATGAAGGCTTAGCAGAATGTCGTCTTTGAAGATCCATTTTACTAAGTTTCGATGCCAATAACTGACTCACTTTAGTAAGTAGAGTGATTGCGAATTATATCATTTTCTACACACTCACTGCTAAACATACAATATACTTAAATATACAGATACTTTATTTTAGATTTATTTTCAAAAATCGTGTTTACTGGTCATGAACATTCGTTGCAAAGCAGTTTTATTACTAAATCAACCTAGCGTACTGCCATAAAGCCACTAGACTGTGCTTTTCTTGCTTGTCGGCATAGTAAGAATGTTTGTTTAGCTGCCAAATAAAACATAAAAAATCAAGCACACAAGTCCAACAGGAAAAGTCGCATTAAAAAAACATAGGTGCCCATAAAATATTTCACTTGAAAGTAAGGACTTTTGTAAATGTATGCACGCACACAAAGGCTTAGCAAACGTACGTATTTATATAAAAGAGTGCCAAAATAAGTGAGAAAAACAAAAGTAAGAAACAGACACAAAAAATCATGGAGAATGAACACAGCAGGATTTTAAAGCTAGACTTCCTTTTTTCCTCTTAGCAATATTGAAGCTTTTATGAAACAAATAAACTAGGCAATTGTCTCAATGCAAATTGACTAGAAAACAAAGTGAAATTTAAAATAATTACTGTAACTTCAATTAAGACTAATAGCAGCCGATTCAGTTGAGTGACAACAACATTTAGAAGCAACTTCGAATTACTCAAACTTGGCTAACTATTTGCAATATTAATAATAAAATGTAATCTTACGGTTAGTTATTTTCAAGAAACGTGTGTAGAAACACTGCCATGCAATAAATGATTTAACATTTTTCGACAATTCTGTCCAGCGTTTTTTAATATTTACATTCACAAGACATCAAACGCTATACATGAGAATGTAAGAAAGAAAACTGAGCTATAACCAGCAATGGAAAACAAAAATTTTATGCGAATGTTTTATAGGTGCAATCATAGAAGACTTTCAAATCAAAGGCCTGAAGGGCCTGAGTCGGCTAATGATTGATATACTGACAGTATAGTTTACCAGTTTCAGTTTGTTTTTTATTTTTTTTTTCTTAACATTTCATAACACAGCTCGATATTTCCCCAAAATATTATACCCGGGATACGATTACACTTTTCTCCAGTTTCAACAATTATTTTTACAAATTGTGCTGATACGAAGACATTAGCAGCAATTGGCAGTATCTGACTTTTGAAGTTTACGGTTAAATTACCTCTTATTTAAATCTTTCATAAAAAAGTTGTTTCGTTTCGTGAAAGAAGCCAAACATAGACGATCTACTTTCGATTTAAAAAACTACAAGAAAATACAATTTAAGTTTCGCCGATTTGTTTATGTCTCAAAAAATAAGAATTAAAATCATTTTTAATATCAGTAGTAACTAAACAAACCAGTAAGAGCTTTTCTTCCGATACTTTATCCGTTTACTGACTGCAAACTTAAACCCCACGCAAAAGTTTATAGAAATATACGATGCGTGTTTACGTTCAATGTGGGAGAATTAAGGCTGATCGGTTATGTTACCTAACGCATCCAGAGATTCAGATTTTGTTTTTAAAAGCATTGTGTGCGTTTCTGTAATTTTATATACGTTTTTATACGCTTAGAAATTATTAGACATGCGTATTTGCTTTATTTCAGTACGTAATTTACGCTAATACGCATCTATCTGGAGCCTTTGGAAACTATTTTTTTGTCTTTCGCTGGATGTTACCTAAGTTTTTGTAAGCCTGCGCAATTCTTAAAATGCACATTTATGCTTAATGAGTTACATTCGAGTATTGCACAATTACAAGTCATAAATATGACAGATTACATCGTATTTGGTCATAGCAAAGGGAATTGACACAACTTAACTTCTTTCATGCAGTGAACGTTTGAAGTTTGAGAAATCTAATGGAACTACATCCCTTCCGTGTTATTCGGTCCATTTAGAGAATCGCTGAACAGCAAGGACTCGTCAAAAGGCTTTCAGCCTTTAGCCGACTCAAAAAAGGAGGAAACAAGGTTTTGCATGAAAGTATAAAAGGATTTGAAATATTTGAAATATTTAAAATATTGCTAATCATTTTCAAGTTGTTTGCTACACGTAACTAGAAACGTTTTAAAATGCCACAATTATGTTTTATCAATTTTACATAGTTTTCTACTAAACGTGTACATTTAGATGAAATGATTAGGTCTATTTTTCAGCCTGAAAAATACCTGTTATAGTATGCTTTTTATAAGTGTACGAAACCCAAATGATGACGTCATTCAAATTATTTTAGCTTCTATTGATAAACTACCAATTACCGAATTTATTTTTAAATTTGAGGTCCATACAGTATTATAAAATTATATTGTCAATGGTTACAAATATATTGTTCTAAAATTAGTTATAACAGAATTTTTAATAGTACTATGACGCAAAATATTCAAGAATTTTCAGTCTTTAAAAATATATTCTCCTTCTAATAGATTACCCTGATAGAACATCGGAGACAGGCATTTCCGAGAGCACTTGGTGAACGAAACTGATATTCATGCAATATGCTATGTAAATCTGCGCTAAATGAGACGTAAAATAGTCTTAACACTCCGTAGCTAGAACTGAATATCATAATCTACGTGATTAAAATACCCAAAACGTGTCAGTTTGAGAACCTTATAAATGCATCATGATTATGTTTTTCATGAACTGATCTTTGATTTATTTTCAACTAAACTAGTTTGGCACTGCTCGACGGAAAAATAAATCTGGAATTGAAATTACCCATAACAGCCACTTTGATGCAAACAGTTATCTTGACTGATAAATTTTGTGTCTATTTACCTTATCTAAACAACTACTTTTTCCATTGGCTGTTTATTTGGCTTAATTTTTACGCGGGTTTGTTTCAGTTTTTAACATATCATTGCAAAACTGTTAATCACCTCGTTTTGTACACCTAAGCTAATTTTGTAAAAGAAAATAATTGATAACTGAACTAAAGTCACAAACAGGTGTTTTGTTATCAATTAAAATTACAGATCTGATGGGTGACCCCATTTGTATCTGCATTTGCATTCTTATATCCCTGTGAATAACACACTTTTCTAGTGGCTTTCTTAAATTTTGTTCGTAGCAGTAATCACAGAAAAAATTGTTACGATCCATTCTAGTAGCAGTACATTCATTTTCTTTGTATTTAGATGCCACTTTCTCTCACAGGAGACAGAGTACACTGAATAGAATTAGCTTATGTGATCACGCTTTGGTCGTCTCCCACTGGTATCGGAGTTCATGTACCTGATATATATTAGTTTTATTTATTATTTTCGTAATATTTATGCCAATATTAACAAGTCTATTTTTGTCATGTGTTTCATGACCTCACTGTTATTTTGGTATACTTTATGTTTTCAGTTAAAAATGCAGACGACAGAGTAAACAATCATCAACGCACGAAAACTTAATCTGTACTTAATATCACTGATATTCAGCGAAATAAACAATAGTGCCAATAATTCACACTTTAACATTTCAGCAATATTTATCCATACTTGTACATGAATTTGGACAATGCAACATATGACATATCTCTGGTTTTGAAACTCAAATGACTTACATTCATAGAATGTTCTAATAATTGGATCAAACAAAGTTCCTAATAACGTACAGGTAAAAGAAATAAGATGGTAAGATTCATGCTTAATCTCAGTCCTCGTACTCATATTGGGAGTGCCTGTTCATTTTAGGGTTGATCTCCTTATTCTTGGTCATGTTCATAAAAAACACTATAATAGTGCACCAGCTATTTAAATGAGCACTTTGGTTAGCAAGTTATGTTCACATTTATTCAAATCGTTTCAGGGATAGTAACAGTTACTCCTTTCCTAAGGTTAAGGGTTTTGGAAAGAAATCATTCGTTTATAATGGCTGTCAGGTGTGGAATAGGTTACCGTCAAGTTTTAGATCTATACATAAACTTAATCGTTTTAAAAAAGTTGTGAAGAAATATTTTATGCAAATTGTGTCAGTCTAGTCTTTTTATCTGGTCATTTGTTTTATTCTGGCATATAGTATTTAATTCTGAAGTCTAGTGTATGAGTCTTAATAGTACCTGTTCAATGTCAAGCAAATTTCTGTGATATCATAATATAAATGTTAAAGTCGTGTGCTATGTAAACTTAATCCAACATGTGCAATAATTTATTAATTAGTTTGCCTTTTCTACGATTAGAAGATAAAACAAGTTACAAAACATGTCAATTAAACTGTCTGCTTTTGGCACGGAATATCTTATATCATATTTCATAATTTTTGCCTAAGAGTTTCATTTAAGATTTGTTTTGGAAATTTAAAAAACACTATTTTTCTTTCATTTGTGCACAGTTGCTGGGATTGATACACACGTAATAAATAGTAAAACTTGCAAACGCCAGCAGTGTTACTTCGGAATTTTCTGCTAAGGCTAACGTTCGAGTGCATTTCGAGTACAGTACAAGCTCTCATGTTTATTTATTTAACAAATTTATATAGCATCTTCACATGATATGTTTTATATTTTGAAAAAAATAATACATATATTTTAATTACTGATTCACTTTTTGGTGTCAAATTTGGTATTTTACAACTTTCATTGCTATTGTGTTACATAATATGAAAACAATTGATATACCTTTTACTTTATCTATATACAATCTTTGTTTATTGTTATTAAGGTAGTTCTGCACTTTCAGATGAAAAATTCTTTTTGCATGTAGAATTTGATTAAACCCCGATTTTTCAAAGCTATAGAACACACTTAGAAAATTCGGCAAATAAATAAGATAGGGATGTGTGTTCGATTTTTTTGCCAGACTGATTTGAAAAAAAAACAACAACAACAAATCACACGTTTTCATAATGGGAGTCTATGGGAAAATCACAATTAGAATTATTTCTACAATGTAAATTTTAATGAAACTTCTCACAGTTATTAGGACGATTTGTCTGCATGACAAGAACTAAAAGCGGGAATTGCAAACTATTCAGATAGGTTTGTCTCTTTACAACATTAGTCATTTAACGGAATTACAGCAGAACATTGCTTCGCATTCGCAATTCAGTAAGTCAGTTTTCACAAATGTATCTCCACAGATGCTTGTTTTAAACTAAGAGTTACGCTTAAGCCGATACTAGGGGCTGTTGAGGGATGTTGTTAATAAAGTTTCCATGACCAGACTCAAACAAACTGATACACATGTGCTCAATTACATTTCATGCGCTTTGAACATGATCATTTTTAAAACATCTATTCTTTTCGGGTTTCGGTTACAAAGTTGCTAAGAGGTCATTCAGGGTGACATATTTGTCAATACACTTGAGACAAACATTTCCAGACACACATCGTAAATGAAGCTGACATTCATGCAATGCTATATAAATCTGCATTTGAAGAGAGGTAAACATTATTTTCCCTGTACTGATAACGTCTGAAAGATAAAACTTAACTACATCGACCTTGGAACTGACATTACAGGAATTGAAAACTGTAAAACGGCATGCTTCTTTTGAATACAAATGCATTACTTACCAACCTCTCTGTTTATTTAAATGTTATTTTTTGGCGATACCAACTTTGATTCCTTAGATTAAAAACGCTTTTATGAAAATGAAAAGTTGAAAGCTGAAAGGGCTGAATTTAACCCAATCCTGTAATACACTTATTTGATTGCTCTGAAACAACCATCCATACAAAATAACACGACACGGCATTTTGTACAGAATGTATTTTTACTAGCTGAAAGGCCATTTAATTCATTCGTTTAATCTCTACTTGTTGAATATGATAATGTGTTACCGTTTTTATATTCCGTAAAAAAAATGGCTACATAATTGTCACCTCCAGTTGCCGAAATATACCTGTACAGTCCTGTAACAAGCTTGTTAATAAATATACACATTTATTTATTTACGAATTACAATAATCGTTCATTTGCATGCACATTTAAAAGAAAGGAACCCATTAACGCCCTTAAGTTCCTTTTGTTCAAAGTACCGTTCTAGTCGGAAAAAGAAAACATTTCTGAATTTACAGTTTTAAGGAAAGACAGTTCAAAGGTATCTAAAAATAAATGAAATTTGCCATTTTGTTTTGTGTTACCATGAAAACAAAATGGCTGCCGCATTTAATCAAGAACTGTTCTCATTTTTAAGCCTATTTTGAAATTTCTTTCAATTTATATTAAAGATTAAAGATCAGAAAGAAACAAACATTCAAAAACATTGCCTTTTATCTTTATTCCTGAATTATTTGTGCTAATACAAAAGAATTATTCTACAAAGCAGGATTGTTGCTTCAGAGAATTTAACGCCGTTATATATATGAACTTACTTCCATTAGAGAAACCGCCACGGTGGCCATGATTCACTCCGTTGGTAAGTCTGTTTCTGTTTCGTATGATTGTTTACTGAGTGCTGAACATAGCCCCTGAGTCGAATATTTTGTATGTTTAGTGATATGGTTCGATCAACGCTCAATAATATGTCTGCCGTCGGAATAGATAATCATTTAATTAATTCAGTTAATTAAAATCTACTCTTGTGACTACTACCTCTCCTTAAAACAATCAGAATACATTTATCAAAAACTCCCCAAGCAATATTAATATTTCCACAGAGGAATCCTGTAACATCACAATATGTAAAATTAGCATTTGAGAAGCAACACAACATGATTTTCCATACAGTTTTAAGTTTCCATCAATTGTTTATAGCAAAAGATGCAATATATGCACTTTAAACATGTCAAAATGAACATCCTTTTATATGTTATCTATACGTATGTTTCTTACTCATACCAACATAAGCAATAATACGTCTTATGTCCAGTTTTAAGACGACAAAGGGCCATTAAAAAAATCTGATTAAGGTACAAGATGTTGTCTACATGGTTATGAAAAGCAACAGCATCAAGTTCATGAGAAAAATGGGCAGTAGCGTTTAGCTGACTATTTTAAAGTGTAACGCAGACACACAGGAAGACATAATAATAATAATTTACTATCTTCAGATAAACTTTCAATTAACTCACACTGATAAAAACAACTTGTATTTTGCCAAATGCAGATGTCACTTGTCATATTGTCGTCACTTAATGTTTGGTATCGGCGTTGGTTGAGATTTTAAAATAGGTCATTTTTTCCCAAAGCTATATCAGCTGTAGCTTTGAAACAATATACACTACCTATATGTAATAATCATCAATGATTGAGTTACTAGGCTAAGAACAATAAGACTCACATGCATTTTGTCTGAATAATGACCCAAACTTGGTTATCACCATTACTAATAATTGAAATTTGACTAAGAACCATAACTATTATAATTGTGATCTATTTTCAAATTGGTCTTTGATGTATGTTAAAAAATAATGTCTTAGCTAATTTGTTACCCACTGTTTTTGCATACTTCAAGAGATACACTTTTGAAATTGTGTAAACTTGTGACTGGATGAGTTTGTAAGTCAAGAACCATTATTCTCTTTTTGAAAATAATGTAACCCTTTTTAACTTAGAAAATTAGTATTTCTTGGTATTTTTATTTGTATAGGTCCAGGTTTCTATTAATATTAATATAGAAACTTTACAATTTTTTATCATCATTGGGGGAGTAAGAAGACCATGTACTCAAACTCTTTTCTTGAATATATCCCTATGTCGACCACTTACAGAAGAAGGTTGGCTCACATAGGCCATGCTCTGTCATTATCACTACAGTGTTATTACAGTGGATATGCATAATTTGGGCATACATCTTGACCTTTGTGAATAACACAATTAATAGAAATCTGGAAATCATTTTAAGCTTCATTTGTAAAGATCAGTTAGTTACAGTTTTGGTATGTCGAAAATGTGCACTAGTATAGAACATTAATACATTTGCATTTACTTGCGCAAACAACCGCTCATGTCAAGATAAAAGAGATCATTTGAATCAAATTCGTCATAAATTCCGCTCGAGTGGCTAAACCCCGTCCAATTATACATTTGGAATATGTTTCCTTTCCTCAAGTATTTTAGAATGTAATTTATATCAAGATCAATATCTGGAATAGCACATATGATATGAAATACAAGACAACTTCATCGCCAGGCTGTAATATAATTCAAAACATTGCGTCTTAGAATCATTAAAATACGCTATATCAAATCTACTATTGTCCAGATTTCATTTTTGTAAAGATATTTCGAAGAGTTCCAAGACTTTCTTAAAAATACATTTACGAAATATGAAAATTATAACTGTAAGTTAATTGCATGCTTAAATGGAAAATAACCTTTTTGACACGTTGCGAAAATTCCTGTTACGTAAACAGTCCCACTAGGTGATACTTTAAACTAAGTTTATTTCTGTTTCAGCTCGGATGCTTACGAACAAATTGTGCTGAGTAATTAGAAGTGATATACAAAATGAAGGTTCAGCACAATACCTATTTTACTAAGTTTCAATACCAATAACTGACTCACTTTAGACTGTAAAGTGATTGCAAATGATATCATTCTCTATACTCTCACTGCTAAAAATACAATATGCTTAATTCAGATATGTTTAGAATCTTTTTCAAAATTCTTATTTACTTGTTTTACCTTATCGTCATGAAAATTCATGGTAAAGTATTGTTATTGCTGACTCAACCTATTGTACTGCCATAAAGACACTTGGCTGTGCTTGTCTGACTTGTCGGCTAAATAAAAATATTTAGCTGTCAAATAAAACGAAATATAACAGAAAGGACAAAAGTCCAGGAGGAAAAGTAGGGTGTTTTGTAAATTTATGCACGCACACAAAGGCTTAGCACACGTATGCATTTATATAAAAGAGTGTCAAAATAATAACAAAAACCAAAACCAGACACAATCATAGAGAATGGACACAGCAGGACACTGACTAGGAACTGTCTTTAACAGAATCTAGACTTCGTTTTTCCTTTTAGCAATATTGAAGCTTTTAGGAAACAAGTAAGCTAGACAATTGTCTCAATGCAAATTGATTAGAAAACAAAGTGAAATTTAAAAAACATTCCTTTACTTCAATTAAGACTAATGGCAGACGATTCAGTTGCGTGACAACAACATTTAGTAGCAACTTCGAATTACTAAAACTTGGCTTTCTCTTTGCAATATTTAGAGTAAAATGTAATGTTTCAGTAAGTTACTTTCAAGAAACTTGTGTAGAAACATTGCCATGCAATAAATGGTTTAACTTTTTTCGAAAATTCTGTCTGAACAGTCTAGTTTTATTTTAATATTTTCATTCACAAGATATCAAACGCTATACATGAGAATGTTAGAAAAGAAAAACGTTTGAGCTATTACCAGGAATGTAAAACATATGTCATTATTATAATGTAGTTTTTTTACGCGAATGTTTTAGAGGTGCAGTCGTAGAAGGTTTGGCTTTCAAAAAGTATTAGAGGATTCAAACTTTAAAATATTTAAAGCATTGCTAATCATTTTCGAGTTGTTTGCTACACGTAACTGGAAACGGGTATGAACGGCACCATTATCTTTTATGACTTCTGAGCGTTTACATTTAGTAAAAATGGATGGGTGTAAATTTCAGCCTGAAATATACATGCAATAGCATATTATAAGTATGTCTATTATAATCATGTTAAAATGGAGTGTACAGAACCGACAGGAAAAGTCATATTTTAGCTTCTTTTGATATGCTGATTACCGAAATAATTTTAAATGATTATGTGATATAAAAAAAATTATTGTCAGAAATTTTGTCATGTTTACAATGATTTCAAATGTGTTGTTTTAAAAGTATTTATTAAACAGAATTTCCAATAATTCTATGACGCAAGTTTCTAAAAAAAATATTCCCCTTCTATTCTTTTAGAACATCGGAGACAGGCATTTCCGAGAGCACTTGGTAAATGAAGCTGATATTCATGCAATGCCATGTAAATCTGTGTTAAATGGGGCGTAAAATAGTATTTTGACATTCCCTAGACGCTCCTAAGATAAAACTGAATATCATAATCTACGTGATTAGAATAACCAAAACGTGACATTTCGAGAACCTTATAACTGCATCATTATTATGTTTTTCGTGAACTGATCTTTGATTTATTTTCAACTAAACTGGTTTGCCGCTACTTGACGCAAAAAAATCTGCATTTGAAATTACTCATAATAGCCACCTTGATTCAAAATGTAATCTTGAGGGATAAATGTATTTCTACATTTACCTTCTTTACATAACTACTTTTTTCCATAATGTAGTATATATATACTATAATGACTGATTTTTCTACGCGGGTTGTCTTCCACTTATTAACACATCATTGCAAAACTATTAATCGCCTCGCTCTGTCTCATAGGAGTACCGCATAGTTCTTAGGAATTATTAAAAGTTCACATAAAAGTTACATTATGCAAAATAAGACAAATGCCATTATGATTATTTGCTGTTAACTGAGATAATCTCATCCAAACTTATGAAAACAATATTGCTAATAGCTGAAAATGATGGTTCCGTTTATAAAACATTATAAATTATTTTCATCATCGGAAGCAACCTTAACACAAAGAACATGCATACTGCTTCGATTTTGTACGCCCTTTTCCCGTAAGTAAATTTCATAAAAATCCTTTCAACAATTCGGGATAATCAAAAACGGAGCCAAAGAGGTGACTTGGACAAAACTGATGGTTGATCCCATATAAATACGCATTTGCATACTTATATCTCTGTGAAGAACATACATTTCCCAGTGGTTTTCTTACAATTTCGTTCGTAACAGTAGACATATAAAATGAAAAGAAATGTTTACGTCCACACATATAGCAGTACGTTCGTTTTTTTGTATTTTAGATACCATTTGTCTCACAGGAGGCAGAGTACACCGAATAGAATTAGCACACGAGATCACGCACTGGTCATCTCACACTGGTATTGGAGTTCATGTAAGCGTATTTATATTAGTTCTATTTATTCTTTTCGCAGTATTTATGCTGATTGTACAAGACAGCCGCGGTTTTCCAGAAATCAACAAGCCTAATTTTGTCATTTGTTGTATGACCTCACTGTATGTTTAGAATACTTTATGTTTTTAGTTCAATAATGCAGATATCAGAGTAAAACGATTATAAACGCATGAAATTAATCTGTACTAAATATCACTGATATGCAGTGAAATAAATGATGCTGCCACACTTTAACATATCCATACTAGTGCATGCATTTGGCTACAGTGTAACATATGACACATCTCTGGTTTTAAAACTTAAATGACTTAAATGTATAGGTTGTTTTGATAATTGGATCATATCAAACACAGTTCCTCACATATGTTCATGGCTAACGTACAGCTACAATATTTCTTATTTTGTTCATTACTTTTTGGTTTATCGTATCGCAGTCTTTCTGAGCCGTTCCACTAGACATGACATATTCATAGTGATACTTTTTCCTAAATTAAGGTAAAATAGCTATATCCCGCCAAAAAAACTTTCTTATTAACATAAACGTTGGAAATATGTATTACTTGCCGGTCATTTTATTTAATTAGAAATTACAAAGAAATAAATTTATTGTATGCCTTGAATTGAAAATTATTGATGTTACTGTGATACGTGTTGCAGTGTGTCTGCTGTATGTTGAATTCGAAGATGGTATTCAGTAATGCTTGCCGTCTATTATACACTGCCATAGCTATATTGCTTGTTATTGTGCCTGAACTCTCTCCAGTAAATTCAATATTAGAAATTAAGCATAAAATTTGTGATTAATGTCGCTTGTGACTATCTTTCTAGAGAATTTTAGAAATTTGTTTGGAATTACAATCGATAGCCTTTGTTTTAATCCAATACTTTTTTATGTGTCATAGAACATTTAAAACACACAATATTGAATATATTTCTATCCATGTATCATGTTTAAAATATGTTTCAAAGTGTTTTTTCGAGTGTAGAACTTTACTCATTGTTAAAATCTGTGCGAAAAACTTTTTCGACTTAGGCGAGGAAATAAAGACTGAAGTATAACAGCCTTTTGAAATACAACAAAATAATATTAAATAAGATTTAAATGAAAAGTCATACACGGTTATTTATTATTTATTCGCCGATTTAAATATCGTTTCTTTCAATTGATAATTTTCGCATTTGAAAACTGTAAAAAAGTACTTTAAAAGAGTACGTAACGGACCTCATAAAGATTTCATTGAAAACAAACATGCATCTATGACTAGTTGGTTTTAGGAACTATTGTTATTTAGAACTGAATAACTGATTATAAAGATCTATTCATTGCATTTTACTCATTTACAAGTGTTTATTGTTTGTGTCTGTAATACAAAATAAAGTTTTTGCTGTTAAAGTTAAGGTAGTTCTGCACGTTTGATAAACCGGAAGTGATTGCGTAACGTCATTTATCCGGAAAACGTAGAATAATGCCTGGATTCGACGTACGGAAACGAAAATCAGTTTATGAATTAAGGGCAAACTTTGAGTAAATGTGTTAAAATGGCACTGTTACTATCTTTCTAAAGCTAAAATATGATATTAAAACATCTTACACGTTGATTAATTCAAACTAAAGTCTTAAAATTAGCTTGAAATAGGCGGTTCATTTTAATAATAACCAAATATCTCAAAAATTAGCGCACGGACCTATACATTTCATGTCCCCATATTATAGGCCATATGTTTATTTACGACTGTGAGAAGTTTCATTAAAATCTACATTGTAGAAAATTTTCTATTCGCGAAAATGTTATGAAAGCTGCGTTTTTCCCATAGACTCTCATTATGAAAAAGTGCGTGAGGTCGTAATATTTCAAATCAGTCTAGCAAAAAATCATTATTTGCTGAATTTTCATAGTATATTCCGAAGCTTTGAAAAATCATAGTTTAATCAAATTCTACATTGTAGAAAAAAATTCGATCCTAACGTGCAGAACTACCTTAAGATAAGCCGTATTTTATCAAATTAATTATCTGCTATTCTGTGACAAAAGTTATTAATAACTTCGTGAAAATCTAGATTTAAGTTTATATTTATTTTCTACGATTGTTAGATGAAACAAATCACAGAACATGTCAATTAGACTGTCTGCTTTTTGTCATTGAATATCGAATTTAAGTTTATATTTATTTTCTACGATTGTTAGATGAAACAAATCACAGAACATGTCAATTAGACTGTCTGCTTTTTGTCATTGAATATCGAATTTCATATGTCATAATCTTTGCCTAAGATTTTCATTTCTTTTTGAAAATTTAGAAACAACTGAGGTAGTGTAGACTTTTACATTTGTGACCAACTACTGAGATTGACACGCACTTATTATAAGTAGCAAAAATTGTAAATGACAGTTTAAAACGGTTTCTTCGGAATTTCTGCTAAGTCCAAAGTTTCGAGTTGCAGTTCGGGTGCAGTACCTAACTCTTTAGTTTAATGACAAATTGGGAATTTTATCTAAAAATAATAAGTTTTTAATTTTTTGAAAAACTTACAAAGGGTTTAATCACTGACTCACTTTGTTGTTGCAAATTTAATAATTTCAAACATTTCATTGCTACTATGTTACATAACATGAGATCAATTTATAAATAATATACTAATTAAGCTGATCTAGTATATCAAATTCTGTTTTCTGTTTTCAAATATTTTTACCAAAGCTTTTAGGAACTTTGCTATTTTGCTTTGTAGTAGCTTAAATTATGACATATAGCTAGGGTTCCCTTTTCTTGCTTCCCGGCACAGTAACAATATTCCTTTAAGCAGTTGACAGTCCCATTATCCACTTTAACAGACGGTGCATACAAAACACGTACGTTCCTTAGTAAAGTAATTAGGTAGCAAACTTAAATTTCAACGTTCCTTTAACAGTTATTAATACTAATGGCAGATGATTCGACTGCGTGGCAAGAACTATAAACAGAAACTGTAAATTACTCAAATGGGTTTGTCTCTACAACATTATTCATTAAATTGAATCGATTTGCATTCAGTGATTTACTGTTGAAACATTGCTTCGCAATATTGAAAGTCAGATAATTTATTTATTTTTTTAAAAATGTATCTCCGGAATGCTAATTAAATTCATAAGACGCTTTAGACGATATTAGGGGCCGTGAGGGGTGTTGTTAAAACATCCCATGAATAGACACTGATGTGCTAAGTTACATTATATGCGCTGAATATTGAAAAAAAGGAAGACAAGTCAAGTAAAAATGTTTCATAAATTAATTTATCATATTGATTAACTGTGTAATTGATAAAAATTATATGTGCTTTGAATAGGATCAGTTCGCAAATTTTCTAAATGGTTATTCAGGTTCTGACATATTGTCAATACACCAGAGACGGGCATTTCCAGACAGAGATTACATTTATGCAATTCTATATAAATCTGCATCTGAAGAGAGGTAAAAGTATTTTATATTTCCTCTACGCTGAAAAGATAGAATCAAACTGAACATCATTTGAACCTGACATTTAAGGAATTGAAAACGATAATATTGGTATGATTCATTTGAATATATTAAGTGAATTATTGTACCAACCTTTAATTTATATAAATGTAATTTTGGCAACACCGGCGTATTTCACAAAAATTGATTGTAGAGGATATTGTTATTGATCTTAGCTAGATGCCAAATTGATGCAATTTTAAGACTTCAGAATACTCCTTACAACCATCATGATGCAACCTGGTACGCTAGTTAAATTTGGTTCTTGATCTATTTTCATATAAGGGTTTTCATACAAGTTTTTTTACACAAGATTGTTATTTATGACTTAATTTGTTACGCAGTTTATGTCCATTTTCAATCATTACTCATTCAAAGCACGTTCTTGCAAAGTTATCAACGCTTCATTCTGATTCCTAACTTTAAAATAGGACTGAATAAATTCCATTGCTTAAAACCCATTTCCTGATTGCTATGAAACAACCATTCATACAAATAATGCGACACGGCATTTTGTACAAATGTATTTGTTACAGGCTAAAAAGGGGCTACATCTCCATGTTGAATAACACAGGTCAATAGATTTATTCTTTTAAACTGTACTTGTTGAAAGATGCGTTACCGGTTTCATGTTCCGTTCAAGTTTTTTTTTTTTTTTTTTTTTTTTGGGGGGGGGGGGGGGGGGGGGGACATATTTGTCACCTCCATCTGTTCGAAATTCTTATCGTTATATTTTCAGCCGTAACATTTCCGAGGTATCTTGCCTTATCTTGAAAATGTATGATAATGAAGTGAAACTGAGACTATTTTCATGACTAATTATATTTTGATAGCTTAGGCCGCTTGACATTTTACAAAAAGCTGTTATTGCTCTACTGAAATAGAAGGCTCAGCATACACACTAATTGAAATGGACATGATCATATATTGCCCGAACATACATGTAAAGTACTGAAAAGGGCTTTTTCTTCAAAAATGATAGAAACGAGTTTACGAAATACAATAATCTTTCCCATATGCATATTTAGAAGAAAAAAAATCATTCAAGCGTTAAAGTTTCTTTCGTTCAAGAAGTAAAATATGGTAGCTTCTTTCTTTCTGGTCGGGTAAAGTAAGATTGTTTTTACAGTTTTAATAAATGAAATTTGATATTTTGTTATATATATTGTCGTAGATGCAAAATGGCTGCCTTTTTTAAAATATAGTATTGCTCTCATTTTTAAGGATATTTCAAACATTCCTTCTCTTTCTAATAAAGATAACTATCAGAAAGAAACAAACATTTAAAAAGCATTGCTTTTCTGAATTATTAAGTTAATAAAAATACTCTACAAAAGAAGGATCGTTGCTTTAGAAAAATTGAATGCCGTTCTATATTATGCACTATCAGTGACTCCTCCCTAACAAGAATCGGAAGCGAAAAACGAAATACTTTCAATGTAATTCCTTCAGACAAACCGCCACGGTGACCATGATTCAGTCAGATGGTTGGTCTCTAATTCATACAATTGATTTCTGTATGCTGAACACAGCGCCTGTGTTGAATACTTTATCTGTTTAGAGATATGGTTCAATCAACGTTCAATATTATGTCTGCCGTCAGAATAGATGATCATTTACGATAAAATTATTATTAACGTATGAAAAGTTAATGAGCACTAAATACCACTCACTGTGAACATCAAGACATTGCTGTTGACTTGCATTTTTAAATTTCACATTTTATGTCAATTGTAGTGATTAAATCTGTCAGCAATGTTTCATTTCATTTATCGAAAGGTTTTATTTCCTTTTTGTAGGATTTAAGTTACCTACTTTCATCCTTTTTCTATTTATGGGACCGTCGTCTTCTACACAACCATAGGACTTTATATTCCTCTCAACGGGCCGATATTACGATAGGATTTTGTTTAAAAACAAGGAGAATGGCCGAAGGTAGGCTTTTTTTACCTTGCTTTCTGTGCAAGCAATTGCAAATGCATTAGCAAGCTGGTCACCAGCTACTGTATTAACCCAGAGACACTCTTACGAAATGAAAGCTATTTTCAGTATATCTAGTACATTTGTACAAGGACATTTCAGTTTTAATCGTATTTAATGGCATAACAAAGAGGCCACTGACTAGCTACCTTATGTAAGACAAGACAGAAACTCACAAAAGTAGCTATGTCCCTATTTATATTCAAGGTGGAAAAAGATATTAACGAGCAAGAAGTATAATCATTGGTTACATGATATTTTGTGAATTTAAGATTAAAGAAGTTCAAAGCACCATATATAACAAACATAGATGAAATCGTGCTTATAAGCACGTTCCCACTTATTACAAATGTATATATAAAACAGTTGCGGCTGGGGAATAGAACTTTGAATTAAAATATACATGGAGCCATATATAACAAAATATGGAAGAAATGAGCTCATAAAATTATTTTTTTTTTCTGCTATATTCGATTTGTTAAACTGAACAGGTTGACAGCACAGAGACAACTATTGCAGTTCTTTACCGGAGATCAGTCAAATAATACATAATTGTAATTTCAATTAAATTCAGCTAATGCAAATACACATTTATATGGGCTGCATACTTGTTACTCTGAAATTGATCACCTTATAAAATATCTGTTTCTTGTTTGTCTTTAAGATGAAAAACAAATGATAGTAATCAAAAGCTTAAAATGTTTGTATGCTTTTGAATTTACTATAAGAATAATTTTGACAGGGTACCTTTCTCCATCTTAAATTTCGACACTATTTAGGCGAATGACCCATACTATAAAGAATTGGAAACGTCCGTGCAAGTAGTCGTGTGCTATTTCTCAATCTTTTTCTGTTTTAAGTCGGAAAACTTCTTAAGTGACCATTAATTATCTATTGCAATAGGTATAGTGTGTACTTTAAACTAATAAAATGAACATAGTTTAGTAAGTTAAACGAAATTGTAAGCATTATCAATAACTTAATGTTTTATAAAAAGGGAATCTGTGTTCAGATTCCCTAATTTCACTTTAAATACCAATTTTTGCGCTTCTTTTTTATCAGTTCTGTTCAAAAGCTGCGTAAAAATTTAATAAAGGAAATAAAAAGGCATATATTTCGTGTGTAAATTTACGCATTTATTAGCATATATTTCATACAATGTTCGTAAATTTAAGAACAAGCTGAAAAGTTGAAAGATTAACAAGCGATGAGAAATTTAAATCTTACACAGTTCGTAAATTTACGAACAAGCTGAAAGGTTATCAAATGATATGGAATATAAATCAGACACAGCTCGTAAGCGTGTAGTCATGTCAAGCATTTCAATGAACGTAATCAATATATTACAGGTAAACTTCTTCAGCAAGGCTACCGTTATTACAAATTGCGTAAATATTTTGCTAAATTTTATTATCGTAATTCTGATTCAGTTTTAAAATTCAATAGTAATTTAAAGACACTTCTGCGAGAAGGTATTTCTAAACCCGTTTTTTATGGGGATGTGGTTTACAAACTTCGTAAGATCTTGGGTCACGGTAATTTTCCAAATGTATTTGGAAAGATTATCAAACGTTTTATTAAAAGAGGTTACGATCCAACTGTTTTCAGACATACCGCATGTTTAGTGTTCAACCCGTTTACAGTTGGACACTACGCTTCCCTCTTTGATTGCGTCTGACGGAAGAGGGGGAGGACTCTATGATAAGCAGTTTTTAAATCCTACCAGGACTGAACTGTTTTGATATTTGTCTTCTGGCCTGTTTCGTCGGGCCCTTAAGGGTGTTTCTCTTGTTGCTCTGTCTTCTGAAAAGGCATTGAGTACATACGTTTTTGGTTCTTAAGGTTTGTTTTTTATATATTTACACACGAGCATTTTTGTGTTTTGCATGCCATGCCTTTTTGTTTCCATTACGTGTGTAAGAGATTGACCTGGAGGGGATTACTTTTGTTTACACTGTCCCATGTCTTTGGAACATGGTGGGGGGTAAGAGTGAGGTTAGGTGCACCATAAACCGGTTTAAGCTCCCCAGTGGTGTTTTTGCCACTGACCGTTCCAAGGCGGTGCCCCACTGTGTTCCTTTATTCGTTTTGTCCTTGTGTGTTGGCTTTGAGTGTGTGTGGTGCACGCGTCTGCGTGCCGGGGGTTTCGTTTTGAGGAGGCTACGTTTTTGGTGCGTGGCATTCCCTGTTTGATATATTTTTCTTTGTTTTTTTACGAATGTGTTACTTGTTCGTAATTTTACGAACTATCGTAAAGTGATAAAAATTGTATATTATTGCAAACATTTGAAAACCATCACGGTTTGAATTCGTTAATTTACGAACATAATAGTATTTAAAAACCAGTCCTATTTTACACGAAAAGACCAAATTTACGAATTAGCTCAAAGTGATAGATATTTTCTATTACTGCAAAAATCTGAAAAACATCAGAAGATGTCTCCGTAAATTTATGAACAAACTTTTATACATTAAAAAAGAACAGATTTGGATTTCATAAATTTACGAACATGACAATATTTAAAAACAAGTCTTCTTTTAACATGAAAAAACCATTTCAAGACTTCGTAAATTGAGGAATAAGCGCAAATTGATGAAAAGTGTCTATTATTGCAAAAAAAAAAAAAAAAAAAAAAAACAACCCTGAAAAACCTTCGCAAATTTACGAACGAAATTTCATACATTGAAAGATTACAAATTCGTAAATTTATGAACTTGACTGAGAATATATATTTAGAAAAAAGTTGGATTTCGTAAATTTACGAACATAATTTAAACAGTCCTTTGTTTAAAGGCCATTTCAAAACTGCGTAAATTTACGAACTAGCTCAAAGTGATAAAAATTGCATATTATTGCAAACATATCTGAAAACCATTCAGACTTGACTTCGTAAATTTACGAACACAAAAAAAAAAAAAAAAAAAAAAAAGAACAACAAATCGATCCTTTTTTTTAACATGAAAAAACCAATTTTCCATACTTCATAAATTTACGAACATAATAATATTTAAAAAAGAACACTGTCCTTTTCACATAAAATTTTTTCAGACTTTACGAATTAGCTCTAATTGATAAAAATTTTCTGTTCTTGCAAAAATCTGAGAAAAATCAGAAGATGACCGTAAATTTACGAACAAAGTTTTATACATTTAAAAACCCCACAGATTTAGAGTTCGAAAATTTACGAACTTGTTTTTACAAAGTAAAAAAATGTTTGATTTCGTAAATTTACGAACATGACAATATTTGAAAAGAAGTCATTTTCTAAAAATGAAAAGACCATTTCAAGACTTTGTAAATTTACGAATTAGCTCAATTGATAAAAATTGTCTATTATTGCAAAAGTTTGAAAAATCTCAGAAGATTGACTTTGTAAATTTACGTACAAAATTTCATATATTGAAAAAAAAAACAAGATTAGAAGTTCGTAAATTTACCAAAGTATATAAAGTAGAAAAAGTCGGATTTTGTAAATTTACGAACATACTTAAATTTAAACAGTCTTTTGTTTAGATGAAAAAGCCATTCAAGACTTGGTAAATTTACGAACTAGCTCAAATTGGTAAAAATTGTCAATTACTGGAAACATCTTAAAACATACGGACTTGACTTGGTAAACTTACGAAACAAAATTTTATATTTAAATTGAATATTAAGCGAGCAAAATGTCGAAATCTGTACATCAAACACTTAGTATAGAGATGTTGACGTCTTAATGTTTATTCCACGGTAATATGAACATAAATTAGCATTTTATACTGGAATGTGTATACACAAACAAATATTATATAGATAATAAAGTATCTTGACTTTGGATAGATTGTTGGACTATAAAATTCACACTGGATAGCATTATATTCTGCATTTCTCTAAGTATACACAAACGTTAGGTACGAAAAGTCTAATAGTAATAAATAAAGTAAAAGTTAGAAACCATGGAAACAAACAACTGAATATCATGATTTATCTTCCTAGTTGCTGTAGATAATATTTTATTACATGTTTAACATTGAACTATCTACACATTAGAGTGAAAAATATCTGGTATTCTTTTCACCGGAAAGAAATTATAAAATGGAAAAATTTAGTCAAAACATGAAATCAATAGAAAATCAAAATACCTTTCACTCATGGACATCATTTCTTTTATTTTCACTCGTGGCTATGACACTTTTGAAAATATTGCATCTGGTGTTCATGGGTGAAAGATATTTCAATCTTATACTGAAACCAGGAAATATCCTCTATATTGCTGTACTTTTTGTGATGGCGGAAAATACCTTAACAGGTTGACAAAAGTAGTGTTCTGTTTGGAAGAAGTTATCAAATAGATAACTTGTGAACATAATCTGCCGTTTATAAGACGCTTCGAAAAATATGTTCGTTGTAGCTGTACCCACAATCGGTTATAATTGCTCTATTTAATTTAATATTACTAAAATAAATGAAACTATTTGCATCACAGTTTGTCAAAAATGCGCCGCTCCCGTGGCAGATATGAGTATGAAAGACGTTTGTCTTCCTCAAGATAGATTTTTTGGAATTTGATTTGTATCATGATCAATATCTAGCATGACAAGCAATTGCATCTATAACAGAACTTTATTGTAAGGCTTCTAAGTAACTATAAAGATTTTGTGCGTTTTAGAATAATTATTAAGCTTTCAATATTTATAAAAAATATTTCATCTACGATGGTAAAATGCAACAACAACACGTGAATATTTTTTTTTCTTTAATATTTCATAATATTTCAACGTATTTATACAACTGTACGTATGTAAAATCTACGACTAACCGTTTCTTACTAATTCATTCTACATTGTTAAGGTATTCTTTACATTTCACCAAATATTCACGCAGAAGGTACTTTTTATTTATTAGTCCTTGTCCAGTGCTTGTGCTTGTCCAGTGTATAAATGAATTTTTGACACCATCGTTGATGTGGCTGCATTGTCATTGCCGTATGTCATTTTTTATTGACATGTCAAAAAGTAACTTATATACACAGCACGTATTTGTAATATTCGATTGGATTAGATGTCTCACATTTTCCTTTAATTGTACTGACGCGTTTATAAAATACAAAAGAGAGATAAACGAGATACATACTGTTGATGTAAAATCTCCAGACTAAATTCAGACTAATCGCAGACGATTTGGTTTAGTGACTAAAAACTGATTCAATCAAATGTATCCTGTCCCAGGGACTATTACACTGAAGGGTCTTAATTTCAGAAAATCTACTGAGAAATACTGCTGTGACATATTACATGTATGCTCTGTTTGATTTTCGCACTGATTTTATTGAATCTAGCTGTATTTAGGACGTATTTCATAAAAACGTAACAGGTTCGGCGAGTTCATTAGAAATAATTTGTCACTTTTCAGAAACTGCTTTAAACTTTGACCATGAATCACCTATGGGCAGTATGGAAAACATTTAAAGATGAATTCTATGTGCTGAATATAAGATACTTTCAGTTTTAACATTGATATTAACGCGTTTTACTCGAAAAGTTTAAAGCAAAGATTATATTAATTTAACAACTAAACAAAATGTATAATTGTTCTACATATACCCAAATATTTGACGCTTTGTTTAGCTAGACACTCGAAATTTAAAATTGTCGAAACATATCTTCTCCTTTCATTCCATGCACACAGTTTGTAGAAGTGTAAGGTTATTCCATCTCTGAAAGATTATTCCGTTAAACAATCGTAGACGAACATTATTGGAGTTGAACATTTTCTAGGGCAAATTGTAAACTAAGCTCGTATTCATGCAATACTATGTAAATTTGCGTTAAAAGAAATGTAAAGGGTATCTATTTTGTCATTCTCTAGAGACAGCTAAGCTAAAATCGAAATGCACAGTATATGTGAGAAATGCTAAGAAATGACACTGCGGAAAATGAAGCCCGGATGTCCGCAGGTTTCACTTTAATATAGCGTAGCGGATATTAAAGGAGTTTCTTTTCATAATAAACTGTTTAATATAGAATGACACGTCAATGTTACACTCTTTTTATCATTTGTCAGGTTTTCTGCTGAAGCATTGAAATTCATATTTTCCTTATTATCATAAGCCACGTAAATTCGACCAACGGCGTCTCTAGTTGAAATGACACCAACGTCAAAATATTACTACACTGGTGTAATACCAAAACATAGCTTGACCTTATTTCGCTTTCCCTCTCACCATGACAAAAAATGCAACATCATACACTAGTTTACATGTCGTTAAATCCAGCCCGTACCAAAGGACTAAATTCATATTCGTCAACATTGTTTATTTTAACAGAGTATATTTCTGTTCTGTCAATTTATTTCCAAAGAATTAAAAGTACGTTCATTATGACGCACTTACCTACACTATGTAGACATAGTACTAGAGATCAATCAGTTACCCAAATAATAATCCGACCTTGAATTTACATTTACACCTGTACGATGAAAATTAAAAGGCAGAATACAGTATCTGTATGGTTAAAAACTTAGTGATGAGTCACTTCATTTAAATGCCGATTTTCATGGTAAATACTGAAGAGTTTTTTCTTGTTTATATATATGATATGTGATATGGTTTTAATAACATTATATCTAAATTTCAGCTTAAATAGTGGATCTGAATTTATTTCATTAGTCTTAAAACATGTTGTGATATCATACAATATGCATGTATTTGACAACTCTTTTGCATTGACATAAGTTTTTTCTGCAATAATCCAGTTATAATTGGGGATTAAATATTTATCAATGGCTAGATAGGTAGGACTACCTGCAAGAGCGAGTACATAGAAATTAAGCAAGAAGTTTCAGAAAATCATCAATAACATGTGTGAAAATGATAAGAGCAAGACTTGAGTATTTCATTCGGTCTTAAATTGTATATATATAAGCAATCGAAGTTATTTTTTTAATTGCTTTTCATAATATGAAAATTTAGGTACTATCTCTACACTATATGGGTCCTCATGTACTTTCGTGCAGATGTTTTCATACAAATCTTTTACTTCATGACTTCATTTGTTACGTATTTGTTGTATTATTGTATCAATACAATCTCATAATACGTTCGTGCAAATATTAAATAAAACTGTCTTATTTTTTCAAAATCCTTGTTTCTATCTACACACAGTGTCATACTGATATAGGCTATACAATGTTTTTAAAATATAACTCTGAATCATCAAAGTGAAATTCGGCAAATCGATTTGAATAGTTTAACACAGCTAATTTTGTTCATGCGTAATACTGTGATCGTACCGTAGGCCTTTAAAACTGTTTTCCTTTTTCAATTACATCGAACGTTCATTGCAAATTAGTTGCAATAAATTTGTACTTTCTTTTTGTTTTTTTTTTAAAAAAATCATATTATTATTTATCAAGCGGCCACACATTCCAGAATAAAATATGGAGGTTTTAAGTGCGTGTGGATAGATTGTGTCAAGTGTATTCTAGTTTGATAAACAACCCGCTTAATCGCAAGTCAAACAAAAGTTAATCACATCAGCTTATATGTACACGACAGAATAACGCCCGATAGGGACACATTTGTCGCGTATGCACTTGTTATAGCGAGACATGCCATATATTAGTGAGGCTACTTTAATAATGATAACGTATAGTACTTTTTCAAAGAAGTTTTAGAATTATCTAAACAAACAACAACCTCGACCATAGAGATTTTCTCAAAAAAAGTATTCTTCAAAAACACGTCAATCACTTCCTGACAGGGTAATGAACATGGATACTGGATGAAAAAGTTTTTTGATAAACATTTAGAAAGCAGCTTTTATATTAGCTTCTAACGTAAATGTAAAGCAGCATTTTGTTAACAACTGCAGTGTAACATGTAAAAATCTAGAATATTTTGTGAAAATAAAAAGTTACTGTAAGGTGAAATTAGTTTCTGAAGAGTCAAACCGGGGGAAAAAATCATGATTTCGAGATGTGTACTCGACCTAAATGATATCAACGTTCTTAATATGAAATTAAAGATGGAATGTTTTTGCTGTACTTCAACTTTTAAAGCTAAACTTTTGTTTTGTTTTCGGCCTCATTTTTTCACTATATGCACTATACAAAATTTTGCTTCCGGTAGACATTCGCTGCACATTTGATGTTTGTATTGTATTTCATTTACTTCTAATAACACATCCATGTAATAATGATGTTTTAATGCTTTAGTCTGCTTTCCGGCTCCAACTGAACTTGCATTTTGTTCTTCTCCCGACGGTGTTAGATGACAAATACAGATATGAGCGTTATGATCGGCAATATCATGTGGTAAAAAACTGAAATGTTAACAATTTTCATGAAACCATTACTAGTTTTACACTGATGTGTATCGTTATCTTAAATCATCAATTGAGAAATGAATGGTTCAGTTATGTAAATGGTTGCAACGGGACTAAATTCATGGTTTTTTTACTAATAACATTGCAACAAATGTCATACACTTGATGCGTAGTTCATCTGGTATATATGAATTACAAGATTACTCTCATTTGATACAAAACAAATCTTCGAGGCACAAATATTTATTCCAATAAGATGTTTTTAAATAAACACGTTTCACTAATTACCCAAACACCAACTATTTTAGATCTTCAAAGCGTTTAGTTCCTATACATTTGCCTATGTTTATTGCACGCTTTGTCACACAATTGTCATAACGAAACATTACAAAATAGAGTTTTAATTAAATTACCCTCTATTTATTTCCTGAACAAGCTGCCATGTAGGAAAAGGCAAAGGGTAGGCTAATCGAAAGAAAGAAAACAACTTAAAAACTTAACGTAATATTGCTACCCATATCATGTGATTATTATAATTTACATTTAAGACCTTTTTATTAAAAAATGCGTTTTTTTTTCACGGCAGGTAAAGCTCATATTTAGCCTACAAAGGAAAGGACCCCCGAAAATGTTGTTATAACTTCTGGCCCAACCCTTTGGATATTTACATTGTTGTATTTATGTATGTTTTTTGTCTATGTGTAAATAGAATATGTGTGTATATATACAATAAAATATGATTAAACTAAATATTTAGCCTATGAATCAACGCCTGAAAGCAGAATGACTTCAAGATCTAGAAAAAGCGATGAGCAGTATTCTTCCAATTTACAAATTAATGTGTGCATACTGGTCAATTCGTCATTTTTTTTCTGATGACTACAAATAAATATAGATCTACGGGATAATATATCTTTTTAATTATTGAGTTCAAACTGTATCAAAACTATAAAATGTCAAGGCATAAAACAGCCGGAAAATGATTTTATTATGTTGGCAAAAGTTTAAAACCCCAATATAATGAGATTTCTAAAAATATTAATACACAATATAGCTCGCAAAAGTACATTAATATAATAGAAACATTTACATTTCAACCAGTATAATTCATTTCTAGCTTTTAGATGTCGCATTAAAGTAATGGACAACTTTTAACTACAAATTACAATTAAAACCAAAACCTCATAATGATATAAAGATATAAAATATAGCTAAATTGTGCAAGCTGATATCTAACCTACCTGAATTAGTTTACGTGAAGTTTATAAAGAAAATGCTGCATTTTATCTATTGTCTATGATAAATTTCATACAGTCATTCCTTCAATCAATTTATTTGAGAACATACGAATGTATTCATATTTTTATTGTCTTATACAGGTGTAGTATAATCTAAATAAATGTGGTTTCATGAAACTACACCAAGTTTGTCTTGAAATCACTTTCTAATAAAAACAAGACCTTTTAAGACACACACAACGTGATTTAAGACTGTATCAATTCCTACTGTATTCAGAGCTTTGTTCATTTTGTGAGTTTTCACCGGTTCCAGAAAATGTAGAAAGTCGGCTTCAGTTATCCGTACACTACCAATTAAGATGTCAAAACATTACACTCAACAATAAAAAATGTGATATACAATAATCAGTTCAATCAAAGGTCTGAAGAGAAGAAAACGATAGAGTTGATAATTGTTTATTAAATGTAGACATCCCCCGATGTAATATTTCATTTACCTAAGTATATTCATTTTACGTTTTTATTCTATTATGAATCACCACAGCGACTTTAAATGTAGCATCACTTAAATAATCTTTTAAACGAAACTTCTGAAAAGAAAAGTTTCCCTCACTAGGTTGGATTACTGTCGACACGGCTTTTGATGAAATATATTGATACGTTAAATAATAAATTGGTATAATTTCAAATGAAAACCATATCTTTACGACACTTAAATCATTGATCAAAATTTAATGTAAAAATATGTATCCGGTTTGGCATTTAGAGTGATGTTTTAATTAGTATAATACTATGTGTTTAAATTTACAAATATCAAAATGAGCTATTTTGAGCATTATTAAATGTTAGATCTGTTAATACTAATTGTTATTGTTAGCTCGTATGTGATGAAAAGTTGGACCTTATTTTAACCACTCTCTAGTTCGCTTTATAGAAAAATAAGCAGTACTTGTGTCATATAAGAATGTGTGGACGATCCCCAAATTCAGCGACACACACCTTAACTACTAAACCACCGCCCTTCTCCTTTTAGAATGTCATTTTGAACCTAAAGAAGTTATAAAACCAAATTATAAACAAGATCAGTGCTCGAACAAATATATTTTTAACACCCTGATATCAATTTACCGCTTATAAAAGCGTTGACTTAAAGGCAAATTGATTTTATTTGGTGTGTTACGAATGGTTAAATTTCAAAGATACGCACATGTAGGACGTATATTCAAATATGAGAAGCCCTACGTGTCTTGTTGAATACCTTAATGGGGACTTCCTGAGCCGTCATACTTTTAATTTTGAAAGAGACTTTATAAAACGATATCTAGTATATGCATGTTGTACTCTAAGGGATGTCGGCTCAATTTTCCCTGCTTCGTAAGTACAAGAGATATAAACAGAGGTCTATCAGCATTGTATGTATGGCTGTTTAAATATTAATTCAGATTTGCTCATAAATACATAAACGAAGTGAAACAACAGCAATGTAATACACGTTTATAATGTGAAGAATTCATTTTTTGAGAACAAAATGCTCTAGATGAAATATTTCCATACATTCTACTTTTCAAAAAATGAACAATGTCATGTTAAAAAACCAAAAGCAAAATCAACATGATGGTTTCCTGAATTTACATGTTGTATAGTACTTCTATGCCGCTAAGGCCGCTCTGTTAAGAATAATAAACGGTTATTACTTTGCGTGTTTACATCTTTCTGATAAAAAAGTAAAATGTTCTTAAATTCTTAATCAATTTGTTTAATCAGTATCTCCGTAATTGCATCTTCAACTAGGGGATTTCATCTCAGTTCATCACCTTTTAATGGTTAATCCCTTTCAACATTTACTTAAATATATTATATACGAGTAGGTCAAAACTTTCATCAGTTATCTGTAAAGTGCATTTACAAAAGTATACCATTTCTGTTTCTTTCTACAGCGAAAATGAGACTGTTCATTCAATTGAATTACACATTTAATGAAGTAAATATTTTAATTCTTACTTCATGAAATATCCACTTACAGTAGTCATGTTTAATATGTAAATCAGCTGAAATTAAAATGATTCAGCGACAATAATACATAGTCCACATCACTGCCATAATTATGTACACAATAAAATAACACAAAGAGGTTGATTTATTAAATTTGTGGTTTAGCGCCGTTTTTCAACTGTATTTCAGTTATGCGGGCAGTTAATCTAACAAGTGTTCATGGATTCTGTACCAGTACTAATCTGTTCTCCGCAAGTAACTGCAAACTTTCCAACGTGAATCAGGTGTGGAGGGCGAATGAGTTCAATCACAATGTCTTTTGTCAGTCGTTACGGAGAACATATTTCTCAACAGGGAATCGACTCACAACCCCGCGATCCGTATGTCTGCGCTCTCCCTCTTGAGCTAAGCGAGCGGACACAAAAATAAAGGATTCAAATATATTACACTTACCTGGCATGGTTTTATCATGAATATTGTATTGAACTTTATTCTTTCCCGATAGGCATAAAATCCTTCTTACAACGTATTTTCAATGACACTACTAATAAGAACACAACTTTTACCAAGGTGGATACTTTCATAAATATGTAGATAAATTATGTAAAGTAACAAACTTGTAAAATATTGGTTGAATTCACATTTATCTAACGCTTACATCGTTGATTTAACGTTATGGTGTTTAGCCGGTATGAATTTTAGATAGATGTAGGACATAATATCTCAATTTACAAATTTTAAAATGGACGTTTTTCAACATTCGGTCTTTTCATCTACCGAATGAAATGAAATTGCACTTTTTAGTTCAAGCCGTACGAAAGGTGATATTAAGAGAAAATAAAAATGAATGTAAAATATGTTAATGTAAATGGTCCGTCGTTAATAAGAAGATTTTACCATTAGCGTGAATCGCCATTACCCCTGCTGTTCAATGGTTTTTGGATAAAGAAGAGATAATGCGCCATGTAGAACTACACAAGTAAATGCAAGAAAATATTCAAATTTTTCTCCGACGGGTATTTACATTCGAAAGTTTAAATACGTATGTTAAGTGCAGTGGGCGCCGTAAAAATGCCCGACTCATCTCAGTTTTGTTTATTTTTCAGCCTTTGGGATATTTGATTTCAATCATTTGATTAAGATGAATACTGCATTAAGCCGCTAGGGGCGTGAGCAGTGTGCATTCATTATGCTCATGAACAGACTCAATCAAACCGAGTCTGCAATTTTCAGTTTTGCTTGTTCTCGTGCTTCGAGGGATCTACATTCCCGATTTATTGCAGATGTTGTGCAAGTACCATTTAACAGAAATATAAATTTGCCATTCCAATTACCTTAATCTGTTTCTTCAACAGTGTTGAAATCCTTCATACAATATAACTATATTTAACTATGATTTGAAGGACCGTTTGATATGTAATATATCATTTATTTTTTAAAACGTAAAATGGATGCTTTGTTTACATGAAAACATATTTTGGCTTTACAATGTAAACACGTTCAATTACAAATGTATAGAACTTTAATAACTGAAGTCCCTGTAATGCCGTGATGAAAGCAGAGTTAATATTAGTATGTCTGTTTGAAAAGAGTCAGAACTGTTTTCCGTGCTAAGAAGTTAGAATATTTAGTTAAATATAGAAAAACTGATAAAATAAATGCAACACTGGACGTTTTTACAAAACACAACTTCCTTTACTTCCCTTTAACAAAACTGAAGCTTTTACGAAACACATAAGGTCGACAACTGTCTCAATGCAAATTGATTAGAAAACAAAGTAAATTTCAAATTTCCTTTAACTTCAATTTAACTAATGACATCGTTAGTGGTACATACATTTAGAGCAACTTCGAATTACTCAACTTGCTTTCTCTTTGGGATATATAGAAAAAGGGAATCTTTCAGTTAGTACTTTCAGAATTATGTAGAAACCTGCATGCAATAAAGATTTAACTGTTCGCATTCTGTCTGAACAGCTTTTTAAAATTTATATTCACAGACATCAACGCTATACATGAGAAGTTGATAAAGTTGACTATTACAGAATGAAAAAGGAAAATTATATTTTAGGAGTTTCTACGTGATGTTTAGAATGCAGCCGAAAATAAGATTTGACTCTCAAAATAAGGCTTTTGCACGAAAGTATTAGAGGATTCAAACTTCAAAATATTTAAAACATTTTTCATCATTTTCGAGTTGTTGCTACACGTAACTGGGAACGGGTATCAACAGCACAATTATCTTTTATGACTTATATATATTTTTTTCTGAGCGTTTACATTTAGTAAAAATGGATAGGTCTAAAGTTCAGCCTGAAAAATATTCTGAAAGCATATTACAAGTATGCCTTTAAATCATGTTAAAATGGAAAATGTGAGGTACAAAACCTACAGGATGACGTCATTAAAACTATTCTAGCTTCGTTTGATAAATTGATTACCGAAATATTTTTTAATTGTGATGTACATAGATAAATATACAAATTTTATTGTCAGAAATTTCGTCATCTTTACAGTGATTACAAATGTATTTATAACAGAATTTCCAATAATTCTATGACGCAAGTTTCTAAAAAATACGAGTCCCCTTCTGATAGATTATTCTTTTAGAATATCGGAGACAGGCATTTCCGAGAGCACTTGGTAAATGAAGCCGATATTCATGCAATGCTATGTAAATCTGCGTTAAATGAGACGTAAAATAGTATTTTGACATTCCCTAGACACTCCTAAGATAGAACTGAATATCATAATGTACGTGAACAAAATAACCAAAACATGTCATTTCGAGAACTTTATAACTGCATCATGATTTTATGTTTTTCGTGAATTGATCTTTAATTTATTTTCAGCTAAACTGGTTTGCCGCTACTCGACACAAAAAAAAATCTAGAACTGAAATTATCAATACCAGCCACTTTAAGCAAATTGTAATATTCACTGATCAATTTGTTTCTCCATTTGCCTTTTTTAAAGGACTAGTTGTTTCCATAATTGTTTACTATGACTTTTTACGCGAGTTATGTTCTACTTTTTAACACATCATTGCAAAACTGTTAATTGCCTACCACTGTCTCATAGGAATCCCGCAAAGATCTTAGGAAAGATTCAAAGTTTACATAAAAGTTGAAGTTATGCTCAACAAGACAAATGCCATTATTATAATTATCTGCTGTTAACTGAGATAAACACATCGAAACTAAATAAACAGTATTGATACTTTGCTATTTGCTAGAACACCTTACAAAAGTACCCTACCTTAAGTATGCCCGCGGGCAGAATGTCGAGCTCGCCAGCTGTCAAGTGTGACCTTGACCTTAGACCTAGGGACCTGGTTCTTGCGCTTGACACTCCGTCTCATTATGGTGAACATTCATGTCAAGTAACATCAAAATCCTCCCATGCATGAAGAAGCAATGCTCCGGACAAACGTCAATTTGACCTTCGACCTCCAACTATGACCTTGACTTTTGAGATAGGAACATGGAGTTTGCGCATAACTTCAGAAAATTTCTAAAATTCAGAAACACGCGAGGCAGTGTACACTTTTTCATTTGTGCACAGTTACTGAGATCGGCACGCACCTATAAAAAAGTGAAAATTATAAATGGCAGTCTACAACAGTGTTACTTCGGAATTTTCAGCTAAGTCCAACGTTCGAGTGCAGTTCGAGTGCAGTACTAGATCTCATGTTATTAACAAATTGGGAATTGTAAAAATGATATGTTTGTTATTTTTGGAAAATTTACAAAGGATTTAATAACTGACTCACCTTTTTGTTGCAAATTTGATATTTTTAAACATTTCATTGCTACTGTGTTACACAACATGAAAACAATTTACACAAAATATACTTTTTTATTTCATCTATATCAAGTTCTTGATTAGTTTTATTAAATGTCTTTTTACAAGCCTTTATGAACATTCACTGTTTTTGCATTGTAGAAGCTCAATCATGCCATAAAGCAAACTTGGGCTGATTATCTCAGTTTCGACACAGTAACAGTGTTCCTTGAAACAAAATGGTCAAATGTCACTCTTTTTTAAGACAGTCCAAAGTATCTCACTTTAACAGACGGTGCATTTACAAAACACGTACAAAAACACGTAAGTTCGTTAGTAAAGTAATTAGGTAGCAAACTTAAATTTCAACGTTTCCTTTGAAAGTTATTAAGACTAATGGCAGATGATTCGACTGCGTGACAAGAACTATAAACAGAAACTGTAAATTACTCAAATGGGTTGTCTCTACAACATTGATCATTAACTTGAATCGCGTTACATTCAATGAATTACTACAGAAACATTGCTTCGCAATATTGAAAGTCAGTTAACAGTATTTTTTTCCGGAGATGCTTGTTGAATTCTTAAGAATTACGCGTAAGCCGATACTAGGGGCCGTAAGGGGTGTTGTGTTGTTAATTACCTCCAATGAACAGGCTCAAACAAGTTGATACTGATGTGCTAAGTTACATTATATGCGCTTAATATGGGCAAAAAAGAAGACACCTCATGTTTGCAACGCGATGCGTGGTGAAATACTTCTTCAAGCAAACATACAATCTACAATAACATATTTATAACGTCACGATGTCACTTAACATGACATCAAAGTATGACGTTACGTTTGGAAATTGCATATGTTAGACCAAAAAAAAAACAGCAAAAGAAGCAGTTATAAGAACAATATTTAAGTAAATAAGCTCCATATATTAATATATTATTACTATTATAAAAGATATTTATAACAATGGAAAGTAACTGTGTAATTAATGAAATATATATGTGCTTTGAATGGAATCAGTTTTGAATTATTTTATTCATTTCGTTTTTCATTCACACTTTTTTTTCTAAGTAGTAATTCAGGTTCTGACATATTTGTCAATATACTGGAGAAAGGCATTTCCAGACAGAAATTGTAAATGAAACTGGCATTCAGACATTTTCTACACTATAAAGATAGAATCAAACCGAATAGCATCGACCTTGGAACTGACATTTCAGGAATTGAAAACCATAATATGGCATAAATGTATTTGTTACTGGCATGTCCACGATGAATAATATAGGTCAGTAGATTTATTATTTTATATGGTATGTTAATATGTTCCCGTAAAAGTTTTGTATCAAGGCATACAATTTGTCACCTCATACGTGCATCTGTCATACATAACGAAGTACAATTGACACTTTTTCATGACTACCTATGGTTTGATAGTTATGACCTCTTGACATTTTACAAAAGTCTGTTATTGCACTACTTGAATAGCAGGCTTGGCAGATACATTATTTGAAGTGAACTTGAACATATTACATATTGCCTGAACATACCTTTACCGCCCTGAAACAAGCTTGTCAAAAATATAGAATACGATATTTGTTTACTTACATGCACATTTTTAAGAAAGAAATCCATAAACGCGTTGTCAATTAAATCGTACAAGAAGCAGAACATGATAACTTCTTTCGTTCTAGTTGGAAAAAAGAAGGAAATTACATGTATTTTACAGTTCTAGAGAATACAGTTCAAAACTATCTAAAAATAATTGAAATTTTCCATTTTCTTCTATGTTGCCATGGAAACAGAATAGCTGGCATTTATATCAAGTATTGTTCTTATTTTTAAGCCTTTTCTGAAAAGTCTTTCACTTTGTATTAAAGATAACTAACACAAAGAAACAAGAATTTAAAAGCATTGCCTTTTCCTTAATTCTGAATTATTTGTACTAATAAAAATGAATGATTTAACAAAAGACGGATTGTTGCTTTAAACATTTTAATGCTGTTATATTTTATACATTATTAGTGGCTACTTCCTAACAAGAACAAAAGACTTTCAACATACTTCCTTCAGACAAACCGCCATGGTGACTATGATTCAATCAGTTGGTCGGTCGCTAATTCATGCCATTGTTTACTGTATGCTGAACACAGCGCATGAGTTGAATAATATGTCTGTTTAGAGATATGGTTCAACCAACGCTCAATATTATGTCTGCCGTCGGAATAGATAATCATTTATGATAAAACTATTATTAACGTACGAAAAATTAATGAGCACTAAATATCACTCACAGTGAACATCAAAACATTGCTATTGACTTTCACTTTTATATTTTAGCATTATAGGTTAATGGTAGTGATTAAATATGTCAGCACTGTTACATTTTATTCATCGAAAGGTTTTTATTTATTTTTGTATGATTCAAGTTACATACATTTTTCTTTTTTCTGTTGTTTTATTTTTTACACAAAAATGAGTTTTCTATTCCTCTCGACGTGTCAGTATTACGACAGGAGTTTTGTTTAAAAACAAAGAAAAAGACCGAAGCTTTTGAATTCCATGGAAGATTGTTGGACTATGAAGTTCTCACAGGAAAACATTTAATTCTGCACTTCTCACCGTACGCGCCAATTTTAGACACAAAATGTCTAAAAGTAATAAATAAAGTAATAGTTAGAAACCATGCAAGCAAACAGCTGAATATCGTGATTTATGCTCCTAGTTGCTGCATACAGATATTTTATTATATGTTTTACAATGAATTACAAACTACATATTTGAGCGGAAATTCAAATAGATCTGATAGGTTCGCAGTGAACAATATCAAATATATTTTTCACGGTAAGAAACTCAAAACTGAAATATTAAGTCAAAACATGAAATAAATAGAAAATTTGTTTGCTTTACATGTAAGATGAAAATATCTTTCACTCATGAACACCATATCTTACATTTTCACTCGTGGCTATGCCACTCTTGAAAATATTGCATTTGTTTTTCACTCGTAAAAGACATTTCAATCTTACACTAAAACAAATAAATATACTCTATATCGCAATAATTTCCGGTTGTTGTTTCTTTTGTGATGGAGGAAGATACCTTAACATGTTGACAAAAATATTGGTCCGTTTGGAAAAAGTTATCAAATCAATAACTTGTGAACCTAATCTGCCGTATATAAGACGCTCCGAAAATTATGTTCATTGTCGTTGTGCCCACAATCGGTTATAATTTCTCCATTTAATTCAATATTATTAAAATAAATGAAACTATTTTGCATCACAGTTTGTCATAAATGCTGCTCCTGTGGCAGCTGCAGATATTAGTCTGAAAGACTTTTGTCTTTCTCTAGAATGTTTTAACTTTGATTTGTATAATGATCAATATCTAGCACGACAAACTACTAAAACTGTAGCAGAACTTTGTTGTAAGACTGCTTTGTAACTATAAAGATTGTGTACGTCTTGGAATATCTCAAGTGTACTGCACTGAATCTATGACGATTAAGGTTTCATTAAAATAAAAATATTTCATAACGTTTCAGCGTATTTATACTTTTGAAATATAAAATCTTCGTCTTTTGAAATATAAAATCTTCGACAAGCCAGTAACTACATCAATTCAGTCAAATTAATCATAAATAAAATCGTTTCTTACAAATCCATAGTCTATTGTTAAAATATACTGTACATTTCACAAGAATTTTACACAAAAGGTATTATATTGATTAATTAGATGTTTGTCCGGTGTATAAATGAATTTTCTGAAACCAGCGTTGACGTGGCTGCATTGGCATTTCTATGTCAGATTCTGTTGTCATGTCAAAAAAGTGACCAGGTTTTGCTAGTCTTACAAACAGCACGTACTTTTAATATTCAGCACATAAAAGCTCATTAAAAGATTAAATGTCTTAGACTTTCTTTTTCCTTTAATTGTATTGACGCGTTTATAAAATATAAAAGAGAGATAAACGAGATACATACTGTTGATGTAAAACCCTCAGACTTAATTAAAACTAATCGCAGACGATTTGGTTTCGTGACAAATACTGATTCACGCAAATGTGTCTTTGTCTCAGGGACTAGTAAAGTGAAGGGTCTTAATTTCTGAGAATTCAATGAGAAATACTGCTGTGTCATATAACGAGTATCATGATTTTCAAAAGTTGCAAATTGCACTGACTTTATTGAATCTAACTGTATTTAGAACGTAACATAAAAACGTAATAGGTTCGGCGGGTTCATTAGAAATAAATTATCACTTTTCAGAAACAAACTGCTTTAAACTTTGACCATGAATAGCCTACGGACAGTATTGAAAACATTCAAAGATGAACTGTATGTGCTAAGTTTAAGATACTTTCAGTTTTAACATTGATATTAACGACTTTTATTCAAAAAGTTTAAAGCAACGATTATGTTAATTTAACAACTAAACAAAGTGTATAATTATTTTACGTGTACCCAAACATTTACTGACGCTTTGTTTTGTCTTCTCCTCTCATTCCATGCACACAGTTTGTAGAAAGTGTAAGGTTATTCCATCTATGAAAGATTATTCCGTTAAACAATCGTAGACGAACATTGGGGTTGAACATTTTCTAGGGCAAATTGTAAATTAAGCTTACAAGTATTTATGCAATACTATGTAAATATGCGTTAAAAGAGACGTACAAGATATTTATTTTGTCTTCCTATAGAGACAGCTAAGCTATAATCGAAAAACACAATATATGCGAGAAGTGCTGACTAAGAAATGACACTGCAGAAAATAAAACCCAGGATGTCCACAGGTTTCACTTAGATATAGCGGATATTTCAGGGGTTTCTTTACATAATGAATTTTTCAAGTATGGATAGACACACCATTGTATTCTTTTGTCAGCTGTGAGCGTTTCTGCTTAAGCACTGAAATGCATACTTCCTTTATTATCAAAAGCCAAATAAATTCGACCAACGGAGTCCATAGTTCAAATGACGTCAACGTCAAAATGTTATTACACTGGTGTAATACCAAAACATAGCTAGACCTTATTTCATTTCCCCAACGCCAATCATGTGACAAAAACACCACATTGTACAACATACACTATTTTTTTCATGTCATTAAATCCAGCCCATTTGAAAGTACTGAAGTCATATTCGTGTATCTGTTCTATGCCAATGTATTTTTGATAAAGTGTGGTCAGTATGACGCACATATGTACACTATGTAAACTTCTGTCCTCTTTTTACTTTCACGCAGCGTGTTTTATAACAGCTATTTTACTTCATTGCATCTTTGTTACGCAAGCTATTGTCATATGGTATTACTACACTTTATAAGTTGATGATATACGTTCAACTTAGGAAGATACAAACACCGTTAAAGACCTGTGAATAACATTAATTGATGTATTGGTACGTAGTTAAATACTGTTATATTTATAGAATATTATATATCCTATTTGCGTAATTTTCTCCTCTTGCTTTACTGCTTTATTTGGCCAAAAACTGCTGTCATATATACCTCTATCTGCACATTTGCTATGTCCAGGATAAGTTCGAGAAGCTTCGTAAACTTTTGAAACATGTATCTGATATCAGATAAACGTGACATCAATTTTTACCTAGTTTGTCCTATGCGTATGGCTCGGTGTCAAATCGAAAAAACAAAGACTTCAATGATGATATTAGTTAACTTTATTCTATAACAATACTATTCACTACATTATAATGTCTTATTTATTTTTAAATCTTCGTTTCTACACACAATGTTATAATGGCAAAGGCTATACAATTATTTCAAATATAAAACTGAATGAATTATTAAATTCTGCAAGTCGATTTAAATAGTTTAATACAGCTAAATTTAATATTGCGAGCTACCCGTAGGCTTTAAAAAACTCTTTTCTTAATAAATTATTATATTGAATGCTCATTGCAATCCAGGTGCAGTAAATATGTCCATACTTTTTTCAAGAAATTTGAGCCGCGCCATGAGAAAACCAACATAGCGGGTTTGCGACCAGCATGGATCCTGACCAGACTGCGCGGATGCGCAGACTGGTTAGGATCCATGCTGGTCGCAAAGCCACTGTGTTGGTTTTCCAATGGCACGGCTCATTTGTATTCTTATCCATCAAGCGACAACTCATTGTAGGATAAAATTTAAATTTCAACATAAATTTATTAAGTGCGTGTGGATAGGTTGTGCCAAGTGTATTCTAGTTTGATAAACAAACCGCGTAATCGCAAGTCAAACATAAGTTAATCACATCAGCTTATATGTACTCGACAGAATAACGCCCGATACGGACACATTTATAGCGTATGCACTTGTTATAGCGAAACATACCATACATTAGTGAGGGTACTTTAAGAATGATCTTTACGTAATTTAGTGTTTCTGTAATACATTTTTTCAGAGAAGTGTTAGGATTATCTAAACAAACAACGATCACAACCACAGAGATTTCCTCAAAAAAGTATGTTTCAAATAAAAACGTCAATCACTTTCTGATAGATTGATGAAAATGGATACCGAATGAAAACGTCTTTTAATAAATATATAGAATACAATTTTCAAGCAGTTTCATTTGAATTTGCTTCTAACGATATGTCAAGTGGCTTTCAATGCAACGTTTCTATGATATAATGTGAAACAACGTTAAACTGTAAGGTGAAATAAGTTTCTGAAGAGGTAAACCGAAAAAAACAACATGATTTTGACATGTGTACTGGACTAAAATAATATTCATCAACGTTCTTCAATATGAAATTGAAGATGGCATCTTTGCTATTCTTCAACTTATAATGCCACACTTTTATTTTGTTTTTGGCCTCTTTTTCATTTTGCTATAAAGTGCACTATAAAAGCATTTGATTTCGGTAGACATTTGCTGCATATTTGATGTTTGTATTGTTTTTCATTTACTGCTTATAAAACACCCTTGCAATTGTGATGTTTTAAAATGTTTTAGTATGCTATTCGGCCCCAACTGCAAAAATTTATACCCTTCTCTCGACGGTGTTAGATGTGGGAAAATACAGATATCAGGCAGTAAAATATGGTGCAAATAAATTGAAATGTTGAAAAGTTTCATAAAACCATCAGTGGTTTACACTGATGTATATCGTTATCTTTAATCATCAATTGAGAATACGTAAAAAGTTGCAACGAGGCTAAATTCATGGTCTTTATACCAATAAAATTGTAGTAAATAGGTAATCCATCTGGTAAGAAATAAAGCCAGTCACTTAACAAATAATCGAGTCCGTAAAGTCTTTGTTTACGCTGCCTAAAGACTAGATAATCACCTAACACCAACTATATATTTTAGATCTTAAATGCACTTAGTTCATATCAATTTCAATATAATTATTCCACGCTTTGTCACACAGTTGTCATTTCAAAATATTACACATTAGAGTCTGAACAAGCAGCCTTGTAGAAAATAACTAAAAGCAGGCTTATTGAAAGAAAAACAACTTATAAACCGTTTAAACTTTTAAGAGCTACATCAAATCAAGTTTAAGTTCACCAAGGTTTCAAATTCGTCATTTCTGAATGCTTATGTTAACCAAGAGTGGACAGTGGTTAGCCTCTCCACCCCACCCCCACCCTCACCCCGGTCCCCGCACTCCCTCACCCTTTCCTTTAATGAAATAAGAATAAAAGAAAGAAGTAGGAATTGTTTTGGAGATAAAAAAATAAAAATGGTTTAGGAATTTGTTGAGCAGCCATCTAATTTAGAGTAGAGTTTTGCAGAGAAATAATATAATAGCTGGCTGTATCTGTTCGATAAGCAACTGTTAGAAATAGTATTATTGGAGCCGCGCCATGAGAAAACCAACATAGTGGGTATGCGACCAGCATGGATCCAGACCAGCCTGCGCCTCCGCGCAGTCTGTTCAGGCTCCATGCTGTTCGCTTTTAAAGCCTATTGGAATTGGAGAAACTATTAGCGAACAGCATGGATCCTGACCAGACTGCGCGGATGCGCAGGCTGGTCTGGATCCATGCTGGTCGCATACCCACTATGTTGGTTTTCCCATGGCACGGCTCATTTATCTTAGTCATGTGCCTTCTAACGTAATACTAGTATTGCTACATATATCTTATGATTATCAGAATGAATGTGCATTTATGACTTTTTTTTCTAAAAATTGCGTTTTTTTTTTCACAGCCAATAAAGGTCATATCTAGCCTACAAATTTACGACCGTAAGGATGTTAGAATTTACAAATTAATATATGTATTAAACAAGTTAAAGCATAGCAAAAGTTCCTTCTAGGGCACATCTATATAAATATATAATGATCATCTTGTAAAATTTTGGTTGCAATGTCTAGCTGTTTTATACTAGTAATTATTTACGCTAGTTATTATTCAACACAATTTGTTAAATCCAACAACAAATTAAATCTGTTACTACTTTCAGTTGAGTAAATACGGCAATAAGACATTGACCCGGTCAATCCATTACGACGCGATGCGTGAATTTGTTGCGAATAATTAGAGGGTCGCAATGGGGTTTGTTTTCATATATTAACCATGCATTCGAAGGTAACGATACTATTTAGTTGTTTACATGTAAATTTGCTGATATATGTCTATCTGTTTGTACATGCGTTATGTTCTTCAAGAATAATTTGTTTGTTTGTTTGTTTTGGGTTTAACGCCGTTTTTCAACAGTATTTCAGTCATGTAACGGCGGGCAGTTAACCGAACCAGTGTTCCTGGATTCTGTACCAGTACAAACCTGTTCTCCGTAAGTAACTGCCAACTTCCCCACATGAATCAGAGGTGGAGAATTAATGATATCAGACACAATGTCGTTTATCAAATAGTCACGGAGAACATACGCCCCGCCCGAGGATCGAACTCGCGACCCCGAGATCCGTAGACAAACGCTCTTACCTATTGAGCTAAGCAAAATGGAGGAAATAAAAGAATCAATCAACCATCCTAAAACGGCGTTAAACCCAAAACAAACAAAATCAACCATCCTCGGGTTTAGTAATATGTAATCCACGGAACGCGTTCAGTCAGAGAGTCGCCTCAATTAGGAAAGAATAGTTTTAATGTAAGAGGTTATTTCTAAGGTCACGGAATTTGACTGGCCAGCTTGTAATGACAACAGCTTTCGATATCAGTAGCTCAGTCAAGTGTGACTTACCGAATTAAAGTGTTCCGTCTTAAGAGAAGGAACAATAAATTCGTCATGGCTTTTTAATTACTACGGATAAATATAGATCCGTGTGATAATATTTCTTTTTAAATTATTGAGTTCAGATTGTATCAAAACTATAAAATGTCAACGCATTAAACAGCGGAAAATAATTTTATTATCATATTGGAAAACGTTTAAAACCGCAATATTATGGGATTTCTAAAAATATTAAAGCATAAAATAGCTCGCAAAAGTACATTAATATAAAAGAAATATTTACATTTCAAACAGTGTAATTCATTTCTAGTTTTCTAGTGGTCTTGCTAAAGTAATGGACAACTTTGAATTAAAAATTACAATTAATACCAAAACATTTCTATTAGTGTGCTAACTGATATCTAAAATCCCTGAATGAGTTACGTGAAGTGTATAAAGAAAAATACTGCACTTGATCTATTGTCTATGATGACTTTCAACTTTCATACAGCCATCCCTTTAATCAATTTTTTTTAAGAACCTATGAAATGTATTCGTAATTTTTCATTTTCTTATGTAAAGAAATCTATCATAATCTAATTAAATTTGTGGCTTCGTCAAAATACAACTGGTTTGTCTTAACTTTTCTAATAAAAACAAGACCTTTTAAAACACATACGACCTGTTGGTGTTAGTGCTTTATGACTTGTATTCAGAGTTTTTGCTTATCTTATGAGTTTTCACCGCTGCCAGAAAATTTAAAGTTGGTGTCAGTGCTTTACGACTTGTATTCAGAGTTGTTGCTTATTTTATGAGTTTTTACCGCTGCCAGAAAATGTAAAGTTGGTTTCAGTGCTTTAGGACTTGTATTCAAAGTGTTTGCTTATTTTGTGAGTTTTCGCCGCTGCCAGAAAATGTAGAAAGTCGGCTTCAGCAATCCGTATACTACCCGAATCAAGTACAATCAACAATAAAAATTGTAATATACAATAATCAGTTCAAGCAGAAGGCACAAGAGAAGAAAAAGATAGAGATGTATTATTGTTAATTAAATGTAGATATCCCCCAATGTAATGTTTTATTTACCTACGTATATCCATTTTACGTTATTACTCTTGAATCACCGCAGCGACTTTACATGTAACATAACTTAAATAATCTTTTAAACGAAACTACTGAAAAGAGAATGTTCCCTCACTAGGATGGATTACTTCCGGCACGGCTTTTTATGAAATACATTGATACGTTAAGTCATAAATTGGTTTGATAACAAATAAGTCCAAATGAAAAACTCATACTTTTACGACACTTATATCGTTAATCAAATGTAAAAATGTATATCCTGTATGCCAGTTAGGTTGATGTTTTAGGATATGTATTTAAATTTACAAATATCAAAATGAGCTATTTTGGGCGTTATAAAATTTTAGATCTGTTAATACTAATTTATTTTAGCTCTTATGTGATGAAAGACTAGAACATATTTTAACCACTCTCTAGTTCGCTTTCTAGAAAAGTAAGCAGTACTTGTGTCATATAAGAATGTGTGGACGATCCCCAGGTTCAGCGGCACAAACCTTAACTACTAAACCATCGTCCCCTTTCAGAATGTTATTTTGAATCTAAAAATTTGTAAAACCAATTATAAACAAGATAAGTGCTCGAAAATATTTATTTCTGACACACTGATATTAATTTACCGCTAATAAAAGTGAAAATTGATTTTATTTGGTGTGTTACGAATGGTTAAATTTCAAAGATACGCACATGTAGGACGTCTATTTAAGTATGAGAAGCCCTACGTGTCTTGTTGAATACCTAAATGGGGACTTCCTGTGCGAAACTGATTGTAGATTCTTTTTCATTCATTTAGATTTGAAAGAACTTGAGACATCATACAAAATGTAAATTGATATTTTGTATATGTATGTTGTGAGATAATGCTCCATTTCCTTTGCTGTCGTAAGTACAAAAGATACGGACAAATGTCCAACAGCAATGTCGCATTTGCAGAAAAGTACATAAACAAAGTGAAACGCTAACAATTTAATGAACGTTTCCAATGTGAAGAATTCATTTTATTTGAGAACTAAATGCTCTAGATGGAGTAATTTCGTATATTCTACTTTTCAAAAATTATGATCAATTTCATGTCAGAAAACCACAAGCAAAATCAACATGGACTCTTGGTGAACTGTTGGTTTCTTCTTTGACACTAAGGCTATCGCTAAATCTTATCATTGTTAAGAATAATAAACGGTTATTACTTTGCGCGTTTACATCTTTCTTATAAAATATAATCTGTTCTTAAATTCTTGATAAATTAGTTTAATCAGTATCTTCCTAATTGCATCTAAATGGGGATTTCATCTCATTTCATTACCTTTTGATGGTTGATCCCTTTCAACGTTTACAAAAATATTTATATACGAGTAGATCAAAACTTTTATCAGTTTATCTGTAAAGTTCATTTCGGCGGCAATATTTACAAAAGTGTACAATTTTTGTTTCTATCTACAACGAAAATGAGACTTCATTTAATTGAATAACACATTCAGTGATGTAAGTAGATAAATTCTTGCTTTATACTTGAAATATCCTACAGCAGTCATGTTTATTTTGTAAATAATTTGAAACTGAAATAGTTCAACGACAATTATCCATAGTCCACATCACTGCACTGCAATAATTATGTACACAATAAAATAACACAAAAATAGTGATTTATTAAACTTGTTGATTTAGCGCCGTTTTTCAACACTATTTCAGTTATAGGGACACTTAACCTAATAAGTATTCCTGGATTCGGTACCAGTACTTATCTGTTCTCCGTAAGTAACTGCAATCTTTCCAACATGAATCAGATGTGGAAGGCGACTGATTCAGTCACAGCGTCTTTTGTCAGTCGTTACGGAAAACATATTACTCAACAGGGGATCGGGCTCACAACCCCGCGATCCGTATGTCTGCGCTCTCCTTATAGATCTAAGCGGGTGGACACAAAGATATATAAGACTTACCTGGCATGGTTTTGTCCCGAATATGTTATTGAACTTTGTTCTTTCCCCACAGGCTTAAAATCCTTCTTACAACGTATTTTTCAACGACACTACTGATAAGAATACAACGTTCACCAAGGTGGATATTTTCATAAATATGTAGATAAATTATGTAAAGTAACAAATTGGTAAAATATTGGTTGAATTCACATCTATATAACGCTTACATCGTTGATTTAACGTTATGGTGTTTTAACCGGTATGAATTTTAGATAGATGTAGGGCATTACATCTCAATTTACAAATTTTAAAAGGGACATCGAATGAGATGAAATGACACAAGTTTTAGTCCACGCCGTAAAAAAAGTGATATTTAGAGAAAATAAAAATGTAATGTAAAATATTAAATGTAAATGTTGTCGTCAATAACTAAGAAGTTTTTGATCCATTTGGCGGTCAATTTGCCAGTAAATACCTCTGTTAATCAAATGTGTTGAAATGGTGTTTGGAATAAAAATGAAAGATAATGCGTCATTAAGAACTACCATAAGTACAATTGCGAGTAAATATCCGAACGGTTATTTACATTCGAAAGCTTAAATAGTTATATTTTTCAGATGGTTGTTTCAGTACCCGTTTAAAAGAAATATAATTGTGCCATTCCAATTACCTGAATCTGTTTCTTCAACAGTTGTGTAAAAACCCTTCATAATACACTTACCTATGATTTGAAGGACAGGGTGATATGTAATATATCATTCATGTTTAAATAGTAAAACGAATGTTTTGTTTACATGAAAACATCTTTTGGCTTTACAATGTAAACACGTTCCCTTACAAATATATAGAACTTTAATAACTTAAGTCGCTGTAATGCCTTGATGAAAGCACAGTGATTGCAAAGTAATCCATTAATTGAAATGTCTAATCTAAATGTCTGTTTGAAAGTGTCAGAACTGTTTTCCTTTCTAAAGAAGTATAATTATTCAGTTAAATATAGAAACATCTGATAATATTATATAGCTAACATGTGAATGCACTGTTATTAGTATATCATTAGTCTGCCGGTGTGACGTTTATGTAATAGCTAGGGACGCTGGAAATTTGTTCCATTGACAGACGACATATAAAGATGCTTTTTGCCCATGTTTTATAACCTATATAGTTTAATTACATCAAAATATTTTTTAAAACGTGTTTTATAGAATTTACACTTGTAAAAATGCTCAATTTTACAATTAACAGGTATCTTAGTTTGGAGATCGCTGCATGATTGCAAACTGTGTAGATTTACCTCTTAAATACACTTTAGAAATTTTCAATTATGTGTTAGTTGTTGCTACTCTTAATTAAATGTCTTTTTAACTTTATAACCGTCTAGAAATATTTTTTTCTGATCTATGCATTTTCGTTTTATTCAATGTATACAAAATATTCAAGAAACTAGTATTTAATAGTAAGCGTTTCCTTAGACCTTCTACATTTCTATAAACATTAAATGTAGACCAGAGAGTATAATGTAATGTGTCAAGTGAATATTAAAAGAGTTGGATTATGAATATATCAGTTTATGAAGTATTTTTAATTAGATTATAGGGATATTTTTAAGCTATTAAACGCATGTGTATTTCGTATACACATCATACAGGTATATCATTGTTTATGTTTTCTAAAAAAATCTTTCTTTTTATTATTATTATTATTATCATTATTAATAATAATATTATTATTATTATTATCTACCTTGAGCTATGTCATGGAAGTCAACGAAGCACTTTTTTCAAAGTAGTCAGCTTAATTATTTATGTCTTTCTTATAGATACATCTTATCAAATTGTCACTAAAATAATTTGCCAATAGAGACCTATCAGTTAATGTACAATATCCCCTAATGTTTGGAATGGACATTAGCTGAGGTCACTTAAATGAAGCATAACTGATTGATTTTCTATTGCATTTTGATAAGACTGGAATGCAAAGATAGATATGTGCGTTATTTTCATGCACTTAATACACCTGACAGGACGTGGGCGACAATAAAACTTAACCCGGTCACTGTTTCATTTGATCAAAACTTAAATGTTAAACAGACTATTCTAGTGGGATGATAAACTCCTTATATCATGACCTATTTGCAGCGTTTTATATAAAGTCACAGGAATAAATCTATTCCGTAATTTGTCTTCAGCTGTCAGCCAAGGGAGTGACACTCTCTGACTGCTAAATGCAGGTGATTGTTTAAGACAAGTTGAAATAAAATTATTGTAGTTAGCTAATAATGCAAGAGGAAACCTAATACAGGTGGATAAGGCAGTATTAAGCTCCATCTCAGGACCCTTTCTCTTCCAGTTTTCAATTTTCATCGGTTAAATTTCACCCGTGCCTGTTTGTTTCTAACCCACACGCGGTTCTGCTTGGCCGTGTGATTTGCAGAAATACAAGAGAATAGTATTATATCGTAGCTTGGCACATGCACTCTCCAACGACACTTAGCCTTTTTTTTAATTTGACATTGAGCAGCAATATACTAAATATAGTACCAAATACGGACATTTATGATTGTGCACTAATTACTTAGAAAGTAGCGGTCTCCGACACAAATTCTGGACCCAGAAAGTTTGCTTGCAAGCAATTCCAGGACGGTCCAAGATAACCAAGCACTTACTTACTTTACGATATAACAGTATTAAGACCAACCCATGGCTCTCCTTTCTGTTGTCAATTTTCTTTGGATACATTTTATTGCAGCCTGGAACATGCATCCTCCAATGACATTAAACCTTCTGAAATGTGACGTTGAACCAGTGAGCAGCAATACACTAAATATAGTGCCAAAATCGAACATATGTACATGTATATTTCTAAGTGCGCATTGGGTTCAAAGTATAATATTGTAGCTTAGATCATGTACTTTCCAACGATACTTAGCTGTTTGAAATGCGACATTGAACGGGTGAGCAGCAATGTAGTATGAAGGACTCTCCTTCTTTCAGATGTCAATTTTCTTCGGTTAAATTTCATCCGTGCTTGTATATTTCTAAGTACGCCTGGGGTTTTCCTGGGCCGTGTGATTGGTACAAATTCTAGAGAAAAGTATCATATTGTAGCTTAGATCATGCACTCCCCAACAACACTTAGCCTTTTAAAATGTGACGTTGATCGGATGAGCAGCAATACACTAAATATAGTGCCCAAAACGGACATTTGTAATTGTATACTATTGACTTAGATCTAGGAGAGTAACGGTTTTCGGCCCAAATTCTGGACCAGGAAATTTTTCTTGCATTCAACACTAGTATGGTTCCAAAATGACCAAGCACTTACTTACTTTACGGTATTATACAATATTAAGACCCACCCAGGGTTCTCCTTCTTTCAGATGTCGATTTTCTTTGGTTCAATTTTGTAACCGTAGTAATGCATGGTGCATATTAGGTTCTTTTAGAAAATAATCTGCACACTTATGGGACATTGATTTTAAATGTGTTATTATACTACAGTATAACCTCTTCAGAGCGGCCCTCTCTTAAAGGGCCGACTTGGTTCTCCAGGCAACTTTTGTCAGTTATCTGCTTACAGTTACAACATGGAAATTTGATGGCCATTATGCCCAGAATGAGAGCAATGAATTCGGTCAGTTTTGTTTTCGGAATCAGGTGTGTGTTGTTACATGTAGAAATTTAACACCAAGCATGTATGCTGTATAAATATCTCTGAGAGAAAACAAAAGATAAAAATACACAAATGTAAACTATTCAGCACTAACGTTATTATGATGTAATGGTATTGTGTCACACTTAAAAAAATGAAGTAATGCAGCTTCTTATAGCACAAAATAAACTACAATAGTGTAGGTTTATTACTGTTTCCATGTCGTTATCCAGCCACTGGCCCTATTTGATGAGACTTATTATATTTCTAGAGTATATTATTTTTCATTTTACATGTATATTGTAATTATCTTTCTATGAAATAAATATGTATCTTCGCGAATATTTAATATGTAATTTATTGTAAATATATTTGTTGTAAATACATTTATTGTATATACAATCATGTAAATTTATTGTAAATTATTCTTTCATCATCTTTTTATATATATGCACAGACATTTATAGTTACATGTATGTAAATAAATTATATCTGGCCTTTTTTTTCATCATTTTGATAATGCCACAATTGGGATAATGCTCTTGTGGGAATATTTTCAAATTTCCAAAATCTATGTAAAAAAATTTCTTTATGTAAAATACCGATAGTAATGAATTGCATACAGTACTTTGTAAACAGTATATAACTGTCTTTTGATTACCAAAATATACATAAAATTTATCAAAACTATCTTAAAACAGCAAAAAAACAAAAAAAAAAAAAAAACATAAAAAAAAAAAAACTGCAAAAGTTAACACTCATTAAATTTTGGGAATCTGAATAAAAATGACAGTTTTTTTTTGCTTTGGGATTACCTGCTTTTACCGGGGGTAGATTTATAGGGGGAAAGCCCTGGCTATTATCACATTCATAATTGTCTTATATTTATTTAAATAAATTACTATCATCACATTCATCTCAGTCATGCACATACTATTATTAGATAGTAATGTACGGTGTCACCTAAAAAGGGGGGACGAAATGACCAGTTTGAAATCGCCAAGAATTACTAATACCACATTTTGTTTTGCATGCTCTAGTTACTTTGAAATACAATAGATCTTAGTATGTGTTTCATTAAAATCTAACCTCTAATGATGAAAATGATGAAAGATATATTACAGAAAAACAGAAACTCAAGTACTATAAACGGGAGTTTTAGTTCACAGACCCAGTGATTGTATTACAAATGATTCACAGTGATTGAACTGTATATACATGTAAATTATCGAATTACTGATATATATATCATTGCACATGACACTTGATTAAATATTTTTTCTGGATCACAAGTGCAGTTCCACACTGGAGCATGAACATATTCTCTGAGAGAAACCCAGATGGTCAGTGAGCAACCATGTCCAGCATTATTGCCTTAGTGTGTACCTGGTAATGGCTGATCATTGAAATGAGATAAACATAATGATAAAATGGGCATTAATGTCAGGGAAAACCACAATACCCTGGAAGCTAATTTATAGCCAAGTCGGCCCTTTAAGCAAAAACCTCTCTATAACAACATCATCCACATTTTCCTAAGCTGAAATATACTTTCAATTTTACCTCTCCAGAACAACAGCCTCTACATAACAGTCAATATTAGTATCTCCAAAAGGGTGTTGCTCTACAGAGGTTATACTGTAATTACATACAGTCTGCATATGAAATTTTTTGTGAGCCTAATCACCCAAACCATTGCACACATTTTAATGAAACTTCACACAAGTGATCAGTACTAATCTTACTTGAGCATGGTGCAGGTTACGTTTTTTTTACGTTTTTTTTTCTTCGGAAAAACATTCTGCACAGTTATGGAACTTTGTTCTTGTTACTATGCTATATACATAGAGTCTGCATATGCAAGGACTTCGGACACTATCATGTGCTTCTAGCCTACATTTTAAATGCAAATTTCTCCTTAAGTATTTAAACAATACCCAAATCGTTTCGAGTCAATGATAAACCAATGTATTAGTTAATTTATTACAGCAGAAACTGATTTGTATCTGTTCCTATCAAGATGTTTTTCTTATTTTATCTGGGCCAGGGTATATTTTCTTGAAAAAATAAAATGTTTAATTTCCGTAAAAATATAATGTCATCACTTTACCGAAGTTTTAAATATTTGAATTCCAGTCGAAAAAAGTGACACAATCTGTTTATTTAAGGAAAAAATAACATTTTAAGATTAAAATCGTATAAATAATTAAAAAAGAGAACTATATTTTTGCAAATAACCTGTACTTGATTTATCTATACACTGTCCGTAATGTAAAGTTATTGACGCATTACATGTGTGAATAGGTATACATGTATAAGTGACCGGTCAGTTTTATTACAGTGGTTCAGGTAGTTATTTAAGTACATGTATATGTCTTTATAGCTCTGTTATAAGTGATGGCAGATATTTGTGTGATGTATAACATTAATACTAAGAAAAGGCAGTAATCTTATCAAGGCCGTAGGGTGGGTTCTTGCTTGGGATAAGTACCAGTGGCACACATAATATTTGAGCCGCGCCATGAGAAAACCAACATAGTGCAATTGCGACCAGCTTGGATCCTGACCAGCCTGCACATCTGCGTAGTCTAGTCAGGATCCATGCTGTTCGCTAACGGTTTGTCTTATTCCAATAGGCTTTGAAAGCGAACAGCATGGATCCTGACCAGACTGCGCAGATGCTCAGGCTGGTCTGGATCCACGCTGGCCGCAAAGCCACTATGTTGGTTTTCTCATAGCACGGCTCATTTTAAACATGTAATAAAAATGTATCCGAAATGACAGTTCTTTCTGAGGCTTGCCTAAGGAAGCTGGATCGGAAAAAGTTAAATCAGGATAAGTCTGACAACAACCCATCTATAGATAATGTTGTCTATTCAGGGCTGAAGTTGTGAGCAAAACATATTCGAAATGGGTCATTTGTAGGGCTAAAGTAGAAGCAGGTCGCTGCATAAAAATTCCACCTGAAACTCGGCTGGACCGTTTAGTTCGTTTCCGCGTCTAGCCGTATTTGTATATGCCATCTGCATGGAAAGCGACTTGACACATCACTTTCGTGGCAACAGACTGAATGTGAAACCGTCACTGGTATGACCTGCCAAGAAGCTACTGTTCTTGACCTATGCATCACAGGCATATCAATGCCAAGCTTTATTTCTGTTGAATAGACTATAGTCAGGATCAGATTAACTGCTGTACACATATTGCCCCTTTTTTGTTGTGTTTAGGCCTAGTCCGCCGCAAAGAACAATCTTCTATTCAGTTTTCACTGAAGGAAGAACATGAAGTAATGAATGCGTGTCACATGTAGTATGTGTCTAAAAGAAATAAATATAAATGCACAGAAAAAGATGAAGAAATAAAGAAATGAAAAATATATATAAAATAAAAAACAACAAAAAAATAATAAAAACAAAATGGAAAACAAATTACATCCTCATCGCTAGTGGCGTGCGCGTCGCGAGGAGGGCATGCAGAAGATTACCTGGTGTGTTGCTAGTATTTTACAGAACACATTTGCCAATCTACTACAACAAAGAACCAGGATAAACCAATGAAAAGTTAACCCAACAAATAATAATGAATTAACAGTATTTGCTTCTCTCACTACTCTACATGTATGAAATGCCTATATGTGCCCATTCAAACATTTGTATAGTATTTTAGTTACAAACAAATGTAAAAATATGTGACCATCAAATTATTAAAAATGAATATAAAAAGTATTGGTTACTTTACATTTGGGAACACCCTGTAGTTATATTTTTTGTTTAAAAGTACTGCTCCACCCCTTGCATCAATAAAACAGTCACAGAAAATGTGTATAATTAATATCTACATATGCTGGCCAAATATGGTATTGATGCACGGGGGGGAACAATGTTCTTTAAAGCAAAATAGCTTTTATATGTATATAACAGGGTACGTAATTCTATTTAGAGCAAAAATTACCATTTTATCAAACAAATATTGAAAAATTTGACTTTAAGAAATAATCTCAAATATGTATTTTGATGGTATATGTAATTAAATACTTATTTCTTAGTGGTTTATTTTTCACTCTTGGAGTAGGCAAATTCATATAGAAAGTGTCCGAAGTCCTTTTGTTATCTTTGGTTTTGAAAGTATGCCAGATATTGCGTGATGCTTGTGGTTTTTAGTTAATTATGTAAGGGGTATATGTATTTTGATGCTAAATTTAGTTTAAATTTGGCTTGTTCTTTCCTCTGGCCATAAAACAACAATAATAAAACTTAAGGACACTGAAAGGCAACAACTTTATTTTGACGTCACATTTGGTTTAAAACAAGACCGCCATGATTACCCTCAATCGCTTATCATGATTAACAAGAAAAATGTTTGCCAAGTCCTTTGAAAAGTGGCCTGCACATTCAAAAGGAAACCGAGATCCAATCCTGGCAGCAGCCATATTTTTTTACCAATCAAAATGGCTGTTAACGATTTCGTTAAAATCTCTACCAATGACCATTTTTGTGCAGTATTGTTAAAATTAGACCACTGGTTTAGGAAATAGCAGCTGAAGATTTTTCTATATCAACTCTGGTAGCAATGTTTTTACAAAATTTGAATACTATGAATACTTAATAGATGGCCATGTTTCTCGACAAATTGAAATAATTTGAATAATCTTGGTAGAAGGTCACAGCAACAATATTCCCATAAAGTTGTTTTAAAATCAGACGGAAACTTAACGCGAAGATATCGTTTGAAGATTTCTTCACGAAATGAATAAAATCACCTACAACTGATATGTAAAAGCCAATAACTTAAGGACTCCTCAGTGTTCTGTAAAATGATATGACAATTATGATTAATATTTCAAAATTTGCAACAATACAACAATAGGATGGGTTCATAAATCAGCATCATTAAAATATAATGACCATTTAAATTATCAGTAAGTCTCGATAATGAAACAGACAGATGACAGAAGATATTTAAGTTTCAATAACCAAATATCCATCTTTCAGAATGCATCATCTGCACATAGTACATTAAGTGGGTATTTCATAGTTAATATGAACGGCGAAACAACAGTTAAAACTAAATTATACAAAAGCTAAGACAAACTATGTTAAACTGTTAATGAAACGTTTTCCAACGTGTGATATGTAAATATTTCAATAGAACTATTACGTCAAAATAAATTGTATTTTGATTATACATGTACTACACTATTTATAGCATTGAGCTACTCTACTGTTAATGGCTTATACAAAATAAAAATAAAATCTACAATACTTGAACGTTGAAGTATCTGTTTTGTCCTGAATGGCATATTTGACTGCATAAATAGTGCAGTATGATCACTACGGGTCGACATATTGACCAATCCATGATTTTACATCAATTGCAAGAAAAAAACTATGTAAATGTATGTCATGGGTAGTTATTTAGCTGACATTCATAAAATTATATTGATTTGCATCAGATACATGTGCTGTTGATGTTAGTTGCTGCTTTTATGGCGAAACGCTTTGATCCAAGTATGTTTAACAAGTGCAACATTATAAGTTACAAAGTTAATATCAGTTATTCCGTCACGTATATGCTTCCGCAGACAATTTTATTCTGTTTATCAGCATTTAAAAATGTATGCCCCGTTTTAATTTTGTCATTTTTCAAACGACATCCTTATAGATTTTATCAATACCTTCAATGAATGAATAATTGAAATGTACAAAAATAAATGGTAAGCGTTTCAGTATACAACTTGTTTTTTAAAACGTACAACAAAAGACCTCCAAACATTACATACAACAAAACTGCAATAAATAAGGATAATGTACTTGATTACTGAAAGAGTAGAAAAGTTGAAATTTCAGAAAATGGTGGATTCAATAAGAACTATATTGACATTTAGCATCATTTTCGAGTATAGTGGGCGGGTAATTAGTAGATAAACAATTCGATGATAGAGAAAGGAGAGTGTAATTTTGGTTGTGAAATGTAATGTGGGGAAGGGTTGATACTAAAATGACAATATTGAAAAACATGAAAAGGTAAACGAGGAAATTTTGCTTTCGGTTTGAGAGAGTAGTTAGTAGAGATGCAAAAAGGTGCAAGACTGATACTAAGGAACAATATAGATCAACAAAAATATATTTTCTAGGGTTGGATGGGGTCTTGTCCCTAATGAACTTTCTAGTCCAGAAACAATAATATGTCTACCCTCTCACTAAGACATGTGTACATCTGAAATTTGATAGTCCTGAGAGCAATAATAAGAAACAACTGTCACAACGTTGCCACACACAAATTTAAACAAGTCTGCCACAAAAACTGACCACAGTGAGTTTGATCTTTCGGTCGCCTAACATTTTAATGCCAAGTTTTCAAACGGCAAAATTTAAAAACACTTGTATACAATAAACCTAACATACAGAGAATGCCTATTAATTTGAGTAGAACCCAACTATTTTTTGTTGTAATTTCGCACCGATCTTATAACAGAACAAATAGACAGTTTATCTTCTAAATAAACAAAAAAGAGAGATTAAATTAGCATTTTCCAGATTTAGTCTTGAGTTCAAAGCAATGACAAGCTATTTTACAAATGAAACTGTCATGTTTCAGTTATTTTAGTAGCATGAAGACCTAACATTTTCCGACAAAAATGTGTAATTTACACTGTTTACGTCATCACTAGACTACGGTTTCATGATTTTATTAATAACTTCATCCAATATTAGATAGCACAATCCCATTGTTTTTCTTGGACATTCCACAAGCTGTAATAAAAGAATACATTGATAACAATAAATTAACTATTGCTCTCTACTTATAAACTGTTATGATCCCGTACGTCATAAATGATATGATTATGGCATTTTCAATTAGGATTGGAACATTTATAAAGATTTGACTGAGCATGACATTTACAGGGAAGTAGTACCTAATTAGTCATATGCTTTCTAGAAATTCTAAGTTTCAATTTATAATTTCACATAATGAAACCCAGAACATGGTATCCGAACCTAAACAAACAATAGATTTGTTCCTAGCATACCATATTATACAATATTAGAACAAAAAGATCAAAAGAATGACTCTTTTTTCGGGTTTTTTGTACTTATGAAAGCGTATAAGTTACGCCTTCATTCATATTATGACGCGAAGGTGGAATAATAAAGAACGTCAAATCTACTTCTAGTATAAAACTGCTGTTCTTGTCACTTTTCGGGGTGATTTAACAGAAGAGAAAACGTGTGTTAACAGAGATGGTCTCGCGCTCACGTGCTGTTAATGCACCTGTTTAAATATGCGCGTTTCAAGGCAAAGCGTACACCTAGTACGGCCCCAAAACGGAGAATTCAAAAGGAAATGACGTCAACGTGAAAAACGCAGACATTTCCGCGCGTTTCATGAAAATTTAATGACGTTGAGGAACAGTATATTCATTTATCAGGTTTTACGCGTTTTATGCTAGACTGATAATAGCGTTAGCGCATGTTCATTTTGTATCATAACATCTGTAGAATCCCGAGGGATAAGTTGATACCCCCACCGGTTATCCCTACAATGTAACACGGAGCTCATCTTCAAACGATTTTTTTTTCAGTACCGGTAAAACAACAGAAATTCCTGCGTATCAGTTCAAGATAATGTTTTCTCTACGCATAGATGCTTATATTGGTTATGTAGAGATGGTACCTACCCAAGAAATTAATGTCTTCAGTACATATGTTTTGATTTATAAGAAAGGCAGCCGACAGAGACTTAATTTAATTGGATAAATTTTATCATGGAACCAGTTTATAGATAAATTACATCATATAAACCATGTCATTTGGTAGTTTTATACTGTAATATGTTTTAGTTTCGATCATGCGATGAAAAAATCATTAACTTTACACGGATCTTTAAGTACGCAGATTAAAACATTTATTCAAATGGAAAATTAAGCGAGGATGACTAAACTAGCCGCTAACTAGCTGGACGGAATTCTATTTACAAAATTATTGAATGGACTCTATGATCTTGAAGAACCAGAAATTTTGTCAACACTGAATCCAAACATATTGTAGCCCTGGGATACTTATATTACATACGTGTAGTTTGTGTATGATTTCATGCTTTAATTATAAACTGTAGAACACAAGACACTAATTGCAAAACATACAGTTGCAAACAATAGGAAAAACATTAGCACAGTATCAAAATTCTATCAGTTTTCCTAATAAAATTATGAGCACCTTAAAGAACTATTCACAGTATCGCACGTACTATTATTTGCATCTGACACTGAAACAAGGGTATGCTATTTTACAAGCTTAGCAATGGTTCGTGTTCAAGTTTTTTTTTAAAAAAATGAAGTTTTACTGTATAAACACAAATTAGTCCTGTGCAAAAAGATATCCATCCAAAGTATTTATCTATAAACATTCGGTAGGAAATATTACTAAGCTTATGAATTCGAGAAAAGTAATTACCACATGAAATCTTGGACACTGTATATTTTATGATTCTATTTTTGATGCCAGTTAGTTCAAAGAACTAAATCCTCTACACAGTAGCAAATATTAAATTGTGTAAATCAAATAGCTCTAGCTCTATAACTGTAGTGATTCGATGAAAATACAAAAATGTCATTAAGAGTACATATAGTCTAAATTGTGTAAATCTAATTAATTACACAAATTTTCAATATGTAAAAGTTTGAAATTATATTACATGGAAAACATACAATTGCTGTTATCATCTAAATTACTATGCATGTTTCGATCCGTTCTCCATTTAAAGTTTAAATTTTCAACAACTTTGCCACATGATCATATCTTATATGTCAATGTATATCATGTAATGAGGTACTATATGTATAAATTACTGAATAAACTTTGTTCTGTTCTGTTCTGTTCTATAAAACCACATTAGTATGAGATTTCGTTACAATTCACACAATAAAACAAGGAGCAGGTGTTAGTTGTAAGTATCACTTATTTTTTCTGAAGAATACTTGGTTCAACGCTGTTAATTTAATTATTACTATTTTTTGTATCAACTACATGCTTACTATGGTCTAGAGAGAAGTAAACCTTGAATAAAAAATAAACCCAATATTGTCCTTTTAAGAATACACACCCTTAGCCGTTAGGATAAAATATGAAATCAAACTTACTAACCCATTTGTTAATATACCATTAATATACCATTTCAGATGAAAATCATAGCTTTTAATGTCCTACAGTGACAGCATTATCAGTCAAACGACATATGTAAAAGAAACAGTTACATCACGGATTACAATATCATTGTCATGTAGAATGTAATAAAGTCGTTAATTATACAAAGTGATGTTTAACCATGACAATATAACGAACTGCATAGAAAATTGGTTTGGAAGTTTTCCAGGCTCTGATAACGTCAATCTGCAAATACAGTGATTCGAAGCTACAAAAGTAGTGGCTAAATGAAAGGTCCAACCGTAAATGAAACCCTTCAAGATGACAATTCATGTAAGAGTTATTGGCCTTGGTTCCTGTTTATTCATAAAATATTAGGTTTTAAAAGTATTTCTTATATTGCCTGAGAAAACGAGTATTGCAGGGATACAATAATGTTTTACAAATCGTCTTAAATTAAGCAATGCATGTATTCACTTTCTTTATTATACTGAGGCATTCTTGCAATTACCTTTTTGCCAAAACGTGCACAATCTGGGTCAACATAACAATAAATCCATAGGAAAGCCAAGCTGTGGCTATTACTCTTCTTTCAATTTACCTTGAAGATGTTACAGTACCATGGTATGTCATGTATCGGTAATTTATCGGTAACTATTTTTATTTACTCACTCTGTGTCGTGAGTAAATCAATTATTCACTAATTTCATGTTCCTAACTACAAAAACAACAAACAAAAAATATAGGATACAGGTCTTAGTATTTGACAGCATTCCAATGTACAAAAAATACGAATATATTTGTCTTGCAAATGTCAGACGGTACGATGTTGTGCGATGTGTTGATGATCGACCAGTAGAAGTGGGGTAAATGTGGTTATCTTTATCTTTGTACACCACTCAGCCTGAAAACATACTATCAAAATTTAAGGCAAACATACAATCAGATGTACATGAAAATCTAAACTGTAAAAATGTGCTTTCTATTAGGTCCCGAATGAACCAAATGTAATAACTTGAACTCATCTTATCTAGAATAGTTTAACAGCATATAAGATGGCAATTCTGGTCTCTCTCAGCTTCATTGAATAACCACAAAATAAGAAAAAATGTGCAGTGTGTAAAACATAACATTCTTTCAAGGTAAAATCAAAAATAAAATGAAAACTAGCTCAAAGAGGATAACGGCAATTTCCATTTGATAACGAAAGAATAACATTGCATGGGAAAAAACAGCATAAAATATATTGATATAGAATTAAATGCGTACTTGTGAATGTTACTTTTCTAAATGTAGAAACCGAGTCTGGCATGAAGAATTCAAATGTTCTCATATAATGTTAAATGTATATCTGCCTTCAAAGTTCTAGTAATACATGAATACTCAACAGTAATAATTATCAAGGAACTGTTCATGTCTAAAGACCCTTGAAATATAAGGTACGTAACTGTGAACCTTATTTTCTATCAGAACATAAAGGAGACGTAATGTCTGGCCTGAGGAATCTCTCTAGAACTAAATGATTACTCTTGTCAAATCTGCCTTTGATATTCGAATACAGCTACAAGCCATCAGCAATAACTATTAAGAAACTTGAATGTCTGTTAGGGTGGGTGGAAGGGAATAAACACATAATCAAAATATTTGTTATGCTGTCAAATATTCAACCTCGAGTGAAGAATATCAATTAACAATCACTTATATAGTGCACTGAAAACATGAGAAAATCGTGAATTGCAAGCAGAAAACGCGGTAAAAATAACTACCGGGAACTGGAGACAAAATAGTTAGCAGACGATGAAAAACGTGAATAATTTTATACAGTGCTGCTCATCAAATTGATAATATTAAAAATTTTAAACCTTTCAAATTCTATGTTAATGAAATGAATAAGTGGTATGGAATGTTAATGAAATGAATTAAGTGGTATGGAATATTCATGAAATGAATAAGTGGTATGGAATATTATCAAAAACTCTTCTGCAGCATGATATACCGCCGTGCTTATCTTGAAAAAAGTTATTTATTTATTGTCCTTGATGGTTTAGATATCAGTTAACCTGTTAGAGGTTGGAGGTATATTAGTTGTCAACGCTGTTGATATATAGGCGTACTGCTATAGGGTTTTAATTGTAGTCGATTGCGTGGTGAGTTCAAGGCCATTTGGCCTTAGGTTAATGTCCACAAATTAACAAGCATAATTATGTGATACTATATCTTTACAAGTAGTTTTATATTTAACGTCATTAACATGCAAGTTCTGCTTAAATGTGGTGGATAATGATTGTTAGAGTCTGCTGATGATTCCGCGGGCATACAACTTCTTTTTCACTTCACCATTTTGATTCACAATGTCAACTTTGGAACAGTAGGGTAATATGATTCAAATTCATCCAAAACAAGAACTTAGACTGTAATATGCATGACAGTGAAGGGTCCGCAGATAGATAATTTTTCATTGCTTTGAAATAATATTATTATGATTTAATTGAAAGCTTTTTTCCAGCACACAGGCCCCTACTAAACCTCGAGTTAGACGACAAACGATATTCTGACTGATTGATTTGAAAATGTATTTCAAGAATCGTTTCAGCTACACGTTTAAATGTGTATACGCAACATTCATTTTAAGATTAAATAAACGAATCAAAGTGTACCACTCCATGATTTCACATCCATAATTATTTCTAAGACAACTTTCATTCATCATTTCAATGTTTCAGTTTGAATTCTGCAGTGTAATCTTTTTTCTTCCTTTTTTTGTTGTTTTGTTTTGTATTACTTATATTTCGCGAACATGTGTACACTGCCATGTTACTGGCAAATACATCTTCCGGAAGTGGTTAATGGATTAATTTGTTAATTCAGAAACACATTAATAACATAGAAATATTATAAACTTGGGGAAAATGACTTCTACAAGACTGAAAATAATTAATCTTCTTTAAATATGTATATCATATATTCATCGAGCTCGAAATTTACGTTTATTCAAATTAAACTTTTTCCATACAACTTTACAATATTGAATATCATCATGAAACCATAGTGTTCACAATTGTCCTTATCTTTCCAATCACATGAAAATTTAATCGAACCATTTCTGGTAATAATATACTAAGTCTTGATAAAAGACAGCATCATAATGACGTACCGCAATCGTTATATCAAGTATTTTCACTCAAAATATAAAATGCCGGGCTTATGAAAGAATGTATTGCTTTCGGCAACAATCAAGATATATTATCCGTAGTTCTATCGGTGGATAAATACAATAACTGCCGAATTATATTAACTACAATCACTATAAAGGACCAGTCTTCCTAATGAGGCGACGATGACAAGTTCTGATACTACAGCGAGCGCCAGGTTACTTTGGTAACGCGACACTTTACAGTCATAGTACAATTAATTTTCAACCGTGTATGTGAATTCAAAACAAATGTTCTGTACACTGACGTTTAAACAGAGTAATAAGAAAAGTGTTAAACATTTTGATGGTGGTTTTCTTTATAAGAAGTGCATATCATCTGTGATTAAGTACAGTGGGAAGGGTGTTTTTCGATGAGGCAATCTCTACAGCATCCGCTTTGTCAAGAAAGCTTTTAAGACAGGAAGTGGCCTATATACAGAACATTAACATAGTGTATACTTATAAGATATCAGAAAACAGTGTATTTTATATTTCGGATGAACTTTGCTCAATATTATGTATTTTTGTTAGTATTTATTTTTAATTGGATAATAATTTGTGAATAATATGTAACTTGATAAACACGTATGAATTAAACCATCTTAAAACTGTCCGGGCGTAAGATTCAGTTAATAAATCATCATTCTGGTTCAAGACCGGCTTTAAATCGTCTAGTTTCTATTTATAGATATATTTTGACTATTATGTGCATTTGAATATATCTACTGAATGGCATGTTGTATAATAGTGCAAATGAATACCAGTCTGTGTTTTGAAATATTTCAGCAAATGTTGACCTAATACTGACGCAGCAGATATTAAAATATGATTCTGAAAATTCATGGAAGCAATTACTGCTGCATAACGAATGTCATGACGTGTGTAAAAAACCTAATCAGACAAAGTCTCAAAGGGTTATACTAGCACCAACAAATTATAAATAACTTTGTTGTTCATTTTTTGTCCTACTACAATTTGTTCAGACGCTGCTAATGACTTTCTCATATTCATCAATTATGAAAATTTACCTAGCATGAAAGACACTAAAACCCTGAAAAAAGAAGGAAGTAACAAATAGGGGTTAATTTCTTGCTATTTTCGTTGCAAGAAGCACATCCTATGGCCGCCTGGATATTGCCACTGTAAAATGATATTTTGAACACCGTTCATGTGAAAGCTGGTGTGATCAGTTATCCTATAACATGTATGTTTGTTTCTTTGTTCCGGGTTTAACGCCATTTTTCAACATTATTTCTGTAATGTAACGGCGGGCAGTTATACTAACCAGTGTTCCTCGATTTTGTACCAGTACAAACCTGTTGTCCGCAAGTAACTGCCAAAGTCAGAGGTGGAGGACGAATGATTTCAGACACAATTTCTTTTATCAAATCGTTATGGAGAAGATACGCTCCTCCCGGGGATCGAACTCACGACTTCGCGATCCGTAGATCTACGCTCTCCCTATTGAGCTAAGCGGGCGGGCTTATAACATGAATGGCATATTAAGACATATTTCGTTTCACTAATGGACTGTAGTAGGGCTGCGTGTCGGGTAGGCTGCGATCTTGGAATACGGCTATTCCGAATGGATCTTTGCCCTTTTTGTTTTGCTTCACGTTTATAAACAGGTCGAATTTACTAAATTTCAAATCTGGTAGCATCACTTGAACGTTTGGCGAAACTCATTAACAGAATGTACTAAAATTTAAAAGATTAATCACTCATTCGAAAATTTCAGCTGATATCTTATTACCTTTGTTTGTTCTCAAGTTTATGTATTGATGTTGTATTGAAATGCTGTCTATTTCTTTCAGTTAAAAGTAACTATCTGTTTAATTTGTTATTATATAATATGTAAATGTGATATGTTGTTACATTGATACAGCTTATTTATCGTACGTAGACATTTGTGATATTCAAGAATTCAAAACGAAAACGGAAGATAACGATAAAAACACGGTATTGAAGGAAAAGTAATATAACATATTAGAAAGATGTATGTATTTCTATTTTATTGTTAAATAATCTAAGAAAAACGTTACCAATCAGATTGCGTCTGTCACAAATGAATTGTGTTGTCATTTAACTGTAGTAATAAAGGAACGGTTTGATTAACGTCTTCCCGACTATAATCAAGAAATGAGATCTAAGACCATTATTCGCTTCAAATAACGGAAATAATATAATAGAACAATGTCTCAAGAACGGAGATGGTCTTACTTACATACATATAGCTACTTCAGTGCTATATGTATAAATGATTAATGTAGCTGTAGATTTCTCGGAACTGTTAGGTGGATTGTTGAATATATTTTAAAAATCTTATATACCCAGTTCTTGTTTAAGTATATAAAACTATGTATTTTATACAACACTTTGCCAATAGCATGACACTACAGAGTCTGTTTCAGATTCATAAAATCAGCATAAAGAAAAATATTGATCTTGTTTCACTAATTCAGTTTCAGATCTTTCAGACATGAAATTTCGTTCTGGCCAAAATGAAATAAGTTTGGGTTGTCTTAAGATTTGTCATAGCATAGGACTGTTCTTTATGAAAAGGTGGCTCTAAACAGACCCGAAAAGGACTCACATTTTATAATACATAATTTATTCAGTATTTCAACACAATAGCCATTTATATGAACTTAAGGATTGCCAGCGGAGGAATTGAAAAAGTATGCCGGAATAGTTTTCACAATGTGACGGAACATATTTTTATTTTTGTACAGTTAGAATAATTAGGATCTCGTTCCATTTCTAAAGCTAGATAAAGATTGAAAAGTCAATGGCAAATTGTTAGGCATAAAACATAACTCCACAAATAAAGCTAACTAGTTACAAAAATATTCACTTTTCTGATTACTTCTGTATAATATGAAATATAACCTAGCTGAGGAATTTGATAGCGACTGATTACGTCTTAGAAGCTCTGTTATGATGCTAATTGCTTGAAAAATATCAAACGTATTCGTCATATCATATAAAGAATTGCGTCAATTGTACAACTCTGTATTTTAGCTTGATCCATATTATGTTTCAACAGATTTTGATTGGCATATATCTGTAGCCTGTAAAATTGATTTCAAAATGAACATGAAAGAACAAGACTAGTTTTTCGCTTGAGATCAGCAAACCTAGAATTTTTAAAAGTGTAGCGTACACAATGCACATTAGACATTATCTTTTTGTTGGGTCACAATGTTAGGCCATGTGGCGAATTTCCAGTTATTATGTAATCCGGTACATTTTAGAAAAACTTTGAAACTTGAGTCAAGTGATAAATGAAAGGATTCTATTCAATGAAAAGTAGTTATGGTGAATGCTTTTGTACTTTTAAGTCCGTTACGTAAAATGTTTTATAAGATCTTCAAAAGATGATAAATAATTGGTGGTAGACTTGTCTCCTGGAACTTAATTATTCATTGATTTTCCTTAATGATGTCTCAAATTATACTTGGGATTTTTGAGAAGTAGGTGTTTCTTTGAGTTACAGAAATGTATTCAAAAACCGACAATTTCAAAATATTACGCTTCCGATCAACTTTAAATCATGAGAACATGATTTAAAAGAAAAGTCTTCCAAATAAGCTGCAAACTTACAAAGAGATGCATACTATTCTACAGATTAGAGGAATTCAGCATTCGTATGTAAATTCTGCATAAAAGATAGTAAAATTGCAGTTTGCTTGAAGGAGTTTAAATGATTAACAATGAAATAGTTTTAATGAAGAAAAGTCGCAGAGATGAAAATGCATTAAATATGTATCATTGCCCTTAGAAAGGTGTTAAGAAAATGTGAAGTGCAACATTAAATTAAATGTTATACCGTTTTGCGATATTAAGGTCTATGAAGAACAAGTCGTCCAGCTAAAAAAAGTGAACTATTTTATAAATCTTGGGGATAACGTGGTACCATTAGTCTAGAAATTGATTTCCAAGTCCTGGAAATAACCAAAAGTCAATTTACAAATGTGAAATTTATGATAGTTTTGTTAATATATCAATAACAGAAGTTTTAATATTTAATTTAAAGTTGTGATCCGCAAAGAATGACAACTCTTGCCTTAGGCCAGTTCTTATAAGCAGAGATATCTACTAGTTTACTTCCCTTGCAATTTCACAATTGGGTGGAAAATGAAAACGGTTTAAGACAAAATATCATATCTTTTAGCACAACAAAATCATTTAGAATTTATTCATATATGTTCGATTTACCCTTTAAAACCTGCTTCATATGATTTTGTCAGCTCACTTATAGTAAAAAAAAATAACTTTTAACAAGCCGATAATAAAATGATATACCATTAAGTAATTATAGTGCAGATATAATTGCTTGTATCAAAATGTCACAGTAGAATCATTTTTGTAATAAAGAACAGGTAGGATTAGTAAAGGTGCAATTAAATTGATCTCTATTTCCTATGCCTAGTTGTTGAGAGGAAAACTAATGCTTGTTTCAAACAGGCAGTCATTATCTGCGTGTTCAAGTATGACACCGAACCCTTTAACCTTTTTGATAATAATGATACGCATTTATGCCATCTAATGACGGCGTGTTTAGTAATACAACTTTTAAAAATGTATCACATATAACAAAATCTATTTCGTAAATTGAGTCATGAAACGAAAATTGTACAAATTCTTTCAATTTCTTGATCACAAGGCATATTGCTTAGAAAACTGCTTTAATTTGAACTTTTCAGAAACTGATTGCCTCAGTTTAGAAATAACAGTGGCATTATAGATCTAAACGGAAACATGACAATTTCAAAAGCAAATACAATTCAATATAACCTAAATGTATCACTAAGCTTGTTGCAGGAGCCCAGTAACAAAATAAAATGTATTTTTTAACAAGATATCAGATCATTTGAACACACCTCTTAAAGCCGGGGAACTTACTTTGCAAAGATATTATTGACGAAGCTACATTTTGTTTTAATAGAGATATTCTATATGTAATTGCAACGTATCAGAAATTCATATATGGATCTGTATCATATATTTTATTATTATACCTCATATAAATGTCCAATGCAAATTTCCCGTTAGTTTAACTTGAATAATATATCATATTCCCCAGTAATTTTATAACCCATGGCATTGCGCAAAATCGTTATTTTCAATTTCTGCGCAGGTGATATGATCCATAATTTCATATCACATGCGTAACAGCGTTATTTTGCTTTTCTGCGCATGTGATATTATTTTTTCATATCACCGATTAAAAGATTGGGTCGATAAAACTTTCAGACGGGGCGCTTATATAATTATATTTTAGGATTAAATAACCCTTTTCTGGTGCTCTTGCATGTGCGAACCCGGCCGAATTTTCTCTTTTATGCTACGTGCAAAATATTTCGAAAACAACTTTTCATCAAATATTGAATCGAAACTACCACCAAGAGATTGTAAATGATCTAATTAAGAAAATGAGTGCTCACACTTATATGTTTCGTTCAGAAAAAGAAAGTTATCGCCGTTTCTCGAATGCTACTGATTGACGCAATGTTGAAATATTAGTATAAGTACTGTATACTGATGGTGGGTCAGCGATATGTAAACGTCTCGGCTAAATATATCAAAAAGTCGCCACAAATTATGAGTGCTAACAAGTAAAGACTCTTTAATTCTGTCTTCATTATTTGGTTAGTAATTACTTTTTAATGTTAAATAAATAAATGTGGTGATTTTCCAGTAAATGTTTTGACCCTTATAATATTTCGGTATAATAAAATAAATATTGCATTCCTGAGAGGGTGATATGAAAAATGTTCACCCCTCGAAATATGAATATAGACCCGGCTGGCGCCTCGGTCGATATTCATATATCTCGCGGTGAACATTTTTCATATCACCCTCTCAGGAATGCAATATTTATGTAATGTCTAGTGCTGAATAAGGTAATATAAGCGAGTATTGAAAAGAAATCTATTGAAACCTAAGGAGTTATTTTAACTTGTTTTTGTAAATCAAAGATTGTAATGTTGAAAATAGTACTCATGCTTAATTTCATAGGTTGGGCGTTAATGTTTTGTTCTTATTTTATTCTTATTTTATTTTGATCTGATGTGACGATTAAACTGATATGGAGGATATTACACGAGTGTCTTTTCATATTGAATTTATTAAACGAGTTGAATAAAATTATAAAATGCGAGGATGTAATGGCTTTATTTCACTCCGACGACGCCAGGTATGTGATAAATGTGGAATTATCTGTTTTGATTTCTGTGGATATGTTCTTTTTTAGAAGCTGTATTATTCTCTTTGTCTCTGTAAGAAACGTTTTTGTGACATTTAATTCATCAGATTGAAATTTACCGACAACGTCATTTCTATTTCTAAATAAAGTTATGCAATAAAATTATAATATTACATTAAACCGACACTTCAGGATCTAACTGCATAAAATATGAAGGACTGGCTTTGGAAAGACATTTATTGGACTCGACAATTGTGTTTGTCCTGTATTTCTGTTATGGATTTCCATCCTACTTGATAGTATAAATCCGATATCTGTCAAATAATATTGAGATCAAAAGCCATATCTCAGTAATAAGAAATCAGACATGTTTATGCTCTAACTCACCGCAAAAGTAACGGTTACAAAATCATGCACTTGATAACATAATGTTTATTTGTATGTACAACTGGCGATCCATGGGTCACCAACTGGTTCTATATTTTTGCCAGCCTGGCCTATTTTGCGATGCAGGGCTCTCTGGCCGTGTTTATGGTGTTCTGTGCTTCCAGGAAATTTACCATAACCTTTTATTTTTTGTATACCAATGTATTTTCGAGGGTCAATAAAATGAAATCTGTGAAACGCATTTTGTCAAGAAATGTTTAAGCATACATTTTTTTTCAAGAATCCATTAAAGATACGATCACATAATAAAGGTAATAATAGGTATTGAGATTTGCTTAACATTGTTCGATACGTTTTAAGAATATGGTGATATTATGATTTATAGTACTTTTTAAAGAATCAGTACCCTAAGAAGCAAATAATATATGTATAGTTTACTTGTATAATGAATTTCTCTTGCAAATGAATTATTATACAATAATTTAATACTTATAAGACAAGCCAAATGGCAAGTTGCGGGGATAGATCTATACAAACCATATCAAATGTATGCAAACTAGATCACTTAAAACTAACACAACCTTTGACAACATACTGAACTAAGTCTTTAGATATGGAAATAGCAAATTATCAAAACAGAAGTTTATTCTAAAAATACGTGAAAGATTTGTTTAATCATGTTTCTACATTTAATGTAGTAATTGTACTGTAAATGCAGCAAATACAATGACGTTTAGTGTACAATCAATAAAACTCTCTAAATAAACAAATTGTAATGAGAATAAATGTGAGACTAGATTTCATTCTCCTCAAAATACGAATTCTGGTACGTATGTGCACGCCATACAAAAATAAAACTTACGTCTGAGCCACAGAGAAAAACAATTTCTTTGCTTTACTTAAGAAATTGTTTTACTTACAGTGTTATAAACACATTGTTCGTTGTCTTACTGACATTTGGGAACATTAGTTTTATTTTCCAGAGTGTAAGACAATTCAGGTTGTCGCTTTAATCAACAACACTTAATTATAATACGTCGTTCTTGTATTTGCTAGACTCACAATTTTAGCAATATTGTTACCGCTGCAAGTCTGAAAAACATCTGCTCTTCTGAAATTAATTGAAGTTTCCATTGACAACTAATTTAAAAGTGACTTCTTAAAGCAAATGAGGCACAAACGTATTAAGTTATTAACGATCTAGATATCAGGAAACCACGTTTGAATGTCAGTTTATAAATCATTAATTGGTTGAAGAGCAGGTATTCCTTGATATGCTATAAACGTTATAGCATCCTTTTTATAGCTTCCGGTGCATTATACAAATGCACTCAAAACTCCTGTAACATTCTACAATAGTTCTCTCGATTTCGCAGACAATGAGACCTTTGACAACTCAGGAATAGTTTTGTTTCTTCGGTTCCAATGTTAAGTTGAACAAGTAAATTGCTAGCAACTATCAGATCACTATTCAAAACCGTATAGTGGACTGCCAGTTTCGATATATCTAGACAGACTGGATCAAAGGTAACTAGGGAAACCCATCTTACTTCACAAAATATTCTTTAGTTTATCCATATTGTTTGATATTATCAGTGATACATCTATCATCCTTACTATTACCCTCTCAAACCGGATGTAAACATGCTTTAAACATATTACCTCGTTCACTTTTTCATGTTTCTCTATGTTTCTTATCTTTTCCCCTCATGCCTAACAGAAAGTACACTCTCCTTTCTCTTTCTCTGTATTGTTTCGCCATTAACCACTCGACCACTCACACGACAATGAAATAATGTCTATATGTTTCTTATTGCATCCACTGCTTTCTATCATTTAACTTTTCTATCGAAAATATTTTCGTTAATCGAGTGCACTGTCCTTATCTTATTCCAGTGGTTTGGTGGTGTTTTCGTTGTATGTTTCAAAAGAAAAGTTGTTTATTGAAATGTTTAACATTCATTTTGGTACTGTGACAGTGCAATAGTTCATTCAATGAAGATGTTAATAAAATCTATAAGAATATCCTAGGCAAACAAGCAAAATAATTTCAAACTCGATTTGTGTCTGTTCATGAGACGTGATGAAAAGTGTAACACCCTAGCACCGGCTTCAGTGGAATTCTATTACAAAAATATTGAATGGATCCCATGATTCCGAAGGACCAGAAAATATGTCAATACATAAGAGACTAATTGCAAAACAAATAACTGCAAGCAATAGGCAATAGAAAAACATTGGCACAACAACAAAATTACATCAGTTTTCCTAATGCAATTATAAGCACCTTAAAGAACTATGCACAGTACCTCACTTACCATTATTTGCATGATTCGATACTGAAATAAGGGGTTTGCTCTTTAACAAGCTCAACAATGGTTCATTTTCAATGATAATATCTATGATCTTTTAAAAAATGAAAAATTACTGTATAAACGCAAATTTGTCCTGTACATAAAGATATCCATCCGAAATATTTAGCTATAACATCTAGTAGGAAATATTACTAAGCTAATGGATTCGAGGAAAGTAATTACCACACGAAACATGGAAGTTTACACACTGTACATTTTATGATTCTATTTGCCAGGTACTTCAAAGAACTAAAACCTCTACACAATAGTAAATATTAAATTGTGTAAATCAAACAGCTCTAGCTCTGTAACTATATAAAGTTCAGAAGAAGTCCAGTGATTTGATGAAAATAATAATTAAGAGTACACATTGTCTTCATTATGTAAATCTAATTCATTACACACAATATGTGAATTTCTTATTATTATACATCATCGAAAATATACAACTACTGTTCAGCATCTAAATTACTATGCATGTATAAAACCACATGAAGAGAATTCGTTACAATTCACGAAATTAAACAGAGCGCAGGTGTATGCAGTAAGTATCATGTTGTTTTTTTTTCCATCGGAGCAGTACTTGGTTTAACGCTCATTTTATTGATTATTTTTCTTATATCAACTACATGCTTACTATGGTCTAAAGAGCTAAAGAAAGGTAAAACTAGAATAAGTAAACGCAAAATTGTTCTTTTAAGAATATACCCTCATTGCCGACAGGATAAAACATGAAATGAAATTTACGAACCCATTCTCATATAAGAAGCATATAGTGACAGCATTATCTGTCAAACGAAGAAACAGTTACATCACTGATTACAAGATTAGTGTCATGTAGAGTGTAACAAAGTCATTCATTATACAAATATATGTTTAAACATGACAATATAACGAACTGCATAGAAAATTGGTTCTGCTTAAATGTGGTGGATCATGATTGTTAGAGTCTGCTGATGATTCCGCGGGCATACAACTGTTTTTTCACTTCACCATTTTGATTCACAAGGTCAACTTTGGAACAGTAGGGTAACATGATTCAAATTCATCCAAAACAAGAATTTAGACTGTAATATGCATGACAGTGCAGGATCCGCAGATAGATTACTTTTCCATTGCTTTGGAATGATATTATTATGAATTAACAGCACACAGTCCCCTACTAAACATCGAGTTAGACGACTACCGATATTCTGCTTTGAAAATTTATTTCAAGAATCGTTTCAACTACACGTTTAAATGTGTATACGCTACATTCATTTTAAGATTAAATAAACGAATCAAAGTGTACCACTCCATGATTTCACATCCATAATTATTTCTAAGACAACTTTCATTCATCATTTCAATGTTTCAGTGTGAATACTGCAACGTGATCTTTTTTCTTCCTTTTTTTATTTTGTTTTGTATTGCTTATATGTACACTGCCGTGTTACTGGCAAATACATCTTCCAGAAGTGGTTAATGGATTAATTTGTTAATTCAGAAACACATTAATAACATAGAAATATTAGAAACTTTGGGAAATTGACTTCTACAAGACTTAAAATAATCAATCTTCTTTTAATATGTATATCAAATTTATCGTTCAGGTGAGCATGTTAATTCAAATAAACTTCTTTCCATACAACTTTACAATATTGAATATCATCACGAAACCATAGTGTTCACAGCTTAATTTAATCGGACCATTTCTGGTAATAGTATACTTGATAAACGACAGCATCAGAATGACGAACCGCAATCATTATATCAAGTATTTTCACTCAAAATATAAAATGATGGGCTTATGAAAGAATGTATCGCTTTCGGCAACAATCAAGATATATTATCTGTAGTTCTATCGGTGGATAAATACAATAACTGCCGAATTATGTTAACTACAATCACTATAAAGGACCAGTCTTCCTAAAGGGGATGGGGGACGACGATGACAAGTTCTGATACTACAGCGAGCGCCAGGTTACTTTGGTAACGCGACACATAGTACAATTAGTTTTCAACCTTGTATGTGAATTCAAAACAAATGTTCTGAATACTGACTTTTAAACAGAGTAATAAGAAAAGTGTTAAACATTTTGGTGGTGGTTTTCTATATAAGAAGTGCATATCATCTGTGATTAAGTACAGTGGGAAGGATGTTTTCCGATGACGCAATCACTACAGCATCCGCTTTGTCAAGAAAGCTTTTAAGACAGGAAGTGGCCTATATACAGAAAATTACCATAGTTTATACTTATAAGATCTCAGAAAACAGTGTATTCTATATTTCGGATGAACTTGTTGCTCAATATTATGTATTTTTGTTAGTATTTCTGTTTAATTGCTTAATAATTTGTGAATAATAATATTATGTTACTTGATAAACACGTATGAATTAAACAATAATTAAAAGTTTTCCGAAACTGTATAATTTTGTATTCTTATAAAAGGGTTGAGTTTGGATTAATTTCATGAATTTGTAGACAATGTAAGATATCATATTTGGAAATGTATGCAAACCAAATAACCGCAAATTGACAGTAATTATTGGAGAGTAAATGAATGGTTAGCAACAATGTTTGTTTTATCTTAAAACTGCCGGGGCGTAAGATTCAGTTATTAAATCATCATTCTGGTTCAAGACCGGCTTCAAATCTTCTAGTTTCTATTTATATATATCTTTTGACCTTTATGTGCATCTGAATATATCTACTGAATGACTTGTTGTATAATTTGAAAAATGAATACCAGTCTATGTTTTGAAATGTTTCAGCAAATGTTGACCTTTTACTGACTCAACAGCAAATATGATTCTGAAAATTGACGGAAGCAATTATTGCTGCATAACGAATGTGATGACGTGTGTAAAACGCCTAATCAGACAAAGTCTGAATAACTTTTTGTTCATTCTTTGTCTACCACAATTTGTTCAGACGCTGCTAATGTCTTTCTCGTACTCATCAATTATGAAAATTAACCTGGCATGAAAGACACTAAAAGCCTGAAAAAAAAGAAGGAAGTAACAAATAGGGGTTAATTCCTTGCTATTTTTGTTGCAAGAAACTTATCCTATGGCCGCCGGGATCTTGCCATTGTAAAATGATATTTTGACACCGTTCATGAGAAAGCTGGTGTGATCAGTTATCCTTTAACGTATATGTTTGTTTGTTTGTTCCGGGTTCAACGCCATTTTTTCAACATTATTTCAGTAATGTAACGGCAGGCAGTTATACTAACCAGTGTTCCTGGATTTTGTACCAGTACAAACCTGTTCTCCGCAAGTAACTGCCAAAGTCAGAGGTGGAGGACGAATGATTTCAGACACAATTTCTTTTATCAAATCGTCACGGAGAAGATATGCTCCGCCCGGGGATCGAACTCACGACTTCGCTATCCGTAGATCTACGCTCTCCCTATTGAGCTAAGCGGGCGGGCTTATAACATGTATGACATATTAAGACCTATTTCGTTTCGCTAATGGACTGTAGTAAGTTGCGTGTCGGGTAGGCTGCGTTCTTGGAACACGGCTATTCCGAATGGATCTTTGCCCTTTTATGTTTTCCTTCACGTTTATAAACAGGTCGAATTGACAAGGTTTCAAATCTGGCACCATCACTTGATCGTTTGGCGAAACTCATTAGCAAAAACTGCTAAAATTTAAAACGATTAATCATCAAATCGAAAATTTCAGCTGGTATCTTATTACCTTTGTTTGTTCTCAAGTTAATGTATTTATGTTGCATTGAAATGCTGTCTGTTTCTTACAATTAAAAGTGACAATATGTCTATTTCTTTCGAGGATAATTTGTTATTATACAATTTATAAATGTGATATGTTTTTACATTGTTATATCTTGTTTATCGTATAAAGGCATTTGTAATATTCAAGAATTCAAATCGAAAACGGAAGATAACGATAAAAACACGGTATCGAAGGAAAAGTAATATAACATATTAGAAAGATGTATGTAGTTCTATTTTATTGTTAAATAATCTAAGAAAAACGTTACCAATCAGATTGCGTCTGTCACAAATAAATTGTGTTGTCATTTAACTGTAGCAATAAAGGAATGGTTTGATTAACATCTTCCCGACTATAATCAAGAAATACGATCCAGGACCATTATTCGCTTCAAATAACGGAAATAATACAATAGAACAATGTCTCAAGAACGGAGATGGTCTTACTTACATACATATAGCTACTTCAGTGCTGTATGTATAAATGATTGAGGTTGCTGTAGATTTCTCGGAACTGATGGGTGGATGGTTGAATATATTTTAAAAATCTTACATACCCAGTTTTTGTTTAAGTATATAAAGTATTTAAAACTATGTACTTTATAAAACACTTTGCCAATAGCTAACACAATAGAATATGTTTCGGATTCATAAAATCAGCATAAAGAAACATATTGATCTTGTTTCACTAATTCAGTTTCGGATCTTTCGTTCTGGCCAAAATGAAATAAATTTTGGTTGTCTAAAGATTAGTCTTAGCGTAGGACTGTTCTATATAAAAAGGTGGCTCTAAAACAGACCCGAAAAAGACTCACATTTTATAATACAAACATAAGTTTTTCACTCCTTGAACATAAGCATAGCCGACGGAGTAATTGAAAAAGTATGTCGGCCTAGTTTTCGCAATGATACGGAACATATTTTTATTATTGTATAATTTGAATCATTAGGATCTCGTTCCATTTCTAAAGTTAAATAAAAAATGCAAATTGTTAGGCATAAAACATAAATAAAGCTAACTAGTAACAAAAATATCCACTTTTCTGATTACTTCTGTATAATATGAAATATAACCTAGCTGAGGAATTCGATATCAATTAATTAGGTCTTAGAAGCTCTGTTTTGATGCTAATTGCTTGAAAAATATAAAATGTATTCGCCATATCATAAACAGAATTGCGTCAATTGTACAACTCTGTATTTTAGATTTATCCATATTATGTTTCAACAGATTTTGATTGGCATATATCTATAGCCTGTAAAATTGATTTCAAAATGATCATGAAACAACAAGACTAGTTTTTCGAGACAAAACTTGAGATCAGCAAACCTAAATTTGAAAGGTGTAGCGTATACAATGCACGTTAGATATTATCTTTTTGTTGCGTCACAATGATAGGTCATGTGGTGAATTTCCAGCATTTGGTGGCGGAGGATGAAAGTAGGTGTCGCTTCGGCATGAATTCATCAAAGGTGGGCACCTAAATACAATTATTGTAGACTTTTGTATAGATAATATCATATCATAGAGAGAAAGTTGCAAATAAAAGATTTGTTCTAATGTTTATAAATATTTTAGTACCATCAAAAAGTCTCGACGTACATGGATTGAAGGTGGTTATATATTCTGGTCTTTTGGGATTACGGAATAAATTTAATATCTGAGTAAACTCTGTAATAAAATTCGAACTAAGCCGGTGCTAGTGGTCATGAGGGATATTTCACTTTAAATAACGTCTAAATTGCAACAGACTCAGTCAAACCAAATCTGCTATTATTTTGCTTGGTTGCACTCTATGCGTCCAGATGACCTTCCTAAAGGTTTCATCATATAAAGAAGAGAAATCATTTGTTCTTGTAATTATTACTCCTAAGTTGTCTAAGATTTCACCAGAATTAATGACTGTCCAATATTGTGTTTACACATTTTAACCAAAGTGTCTTTGACCTGTCGTTTTAAAGGCTATTTGTAGTAATACATAAACTTGCATAATCGAAAAGGCTGTTTATGTTGTTATGTAATCACATTTTATGAAAACTTTGAAACTTGAGTCACATGGTAAGGGAAAGGATTCTATTCAATGCAAAGTAGTTATGCTGAATGCTTTAGTACTGTTAAGTCCATTACGTACAATGTTATTAAGATCTTCAAATGATGATGAGAAATTAGTCGACTTGTCTCCTGGAATTATATTATTCTTTGATTTCCTTTAAAGATGTCTTAAATTACTCTTGAGATTTTTGGGAAGTAGGTGTTTCTTTGAGTTACAGAAATTTATTCGAAAACCGATAATTTCAAAATATGACGCAACCGATCAATCGCATTAGCAGCGCTTTAATCATGACGACGTGATTCAAAACATAGTCTTCCAATGAAGCTGCAAACTTACAAACAGATGCATAAAATTCTACAGATTAAAGGAATTCTACATTCGTATGTAAATTTGGCATAAAAGATGGTAAAATTGCAGTTTGCATGGAAGAATATAAATGACTAACCATGAAATTGTTTTAATGAAGAAAAGTCGCAGAGATGGAAATGCATTAAAAATGTATCATTGCCTTTAGAAAGATGTCAAGAAGATGTAAAGTACAACCTACGACTGAATCATTAAATTAAATGTAATACCGTTTTGCGATATTAAGGCTCGTCTAGCTCAAAAAAGGGTGGACAAGCGATTAAGATTTTATAAGATTTCGGGGTAACGTGGCACCATACCAATGGAGACATTATAAGTTGTTGAAAGAAAACGAATGCTTGTTTGAAACAGACAGCTATTATCTGCGTGATCAAGTATGGCACTGAACCCTTTAACCTTTTTGATAATATAGAAATACATTTATGCCATCCCATGATGGCGTGTTCAATAAATCGACTTTTAAAAAAATGTATCACATATAACAAGATCTATTTCGTAAATTGAGTCAGGAAACGATAATTGTACAAATTCTTATAATTGCTTGACCACAAGGCATATTGCTGAGAAAACGGCTTTAATTTGAACGTTTCCAGAAACTGATTGCGTCAGTTTAAAAGTAACAGTGGCATTATAGATGTAAGTGGATACATGACAGTTTCGAAAGTAAATACATTTCAACATAACCGAAATGTATCATTAAGCTTGTTCTATGAACCCAGAAACAAATAAAATTTATGCTTTAATAAGATATCAGACCATTTGCATGCAACTGTTTAAACCGAGGTACTTACTTTGCAAAGATATTGTTTACGAAACTACATTTTGTCAAACGAAGATATTGTATTTGTAATTGCAACGTATCCGGAATTCACATAATGTAATGTCTTGGGCTGCACATATGATGATATAAGCAAGAATTGAAAGGAAATCGTTCTTTTAAACCTAATCGTAAGCTTGTTTTTGTGACAGATTGATATGTTGATAATAGTACTTATGCTTTAATTCATATGCTTGATGTTAATTTTTGTTGTCATTTTTTTATTCTTATTTTATTCATGTCTGACGTGACGATCATACTGACATGTGGTTCACGGTTATCTTGAAATAGGTATACGATGTCTCAAAACTAATCTTTTTTCAAGAATTTCCTTAAATAAATGCAATGAAGCTGTATTTAATGAATAAACAAGATTATCTGTTTTGATTTCTATGGATATATTCTTTTAAGAAGCTGTGTCATTCTCATTGTCTCTGCGGGAAACGTTATTGTGACATTTTATTCATAAGATTGAAATTTACCGGCAACGTCATTTCTATTTTTATAGATATTTCTAAATAACGTGATGCAATAAAACTATAATATTACATTAAACCGACAGAACTTCAGGATCTGACTGCATAAAATATGAATGATTGGCTTTGGAAAGACATTTATTGGACTCGACAATTGTGTTTGTCCTGTATTTCTGTTATGGATCTCCATCCTACTTTAAAAGTTGATAGTATAAATGCAATATCTGTCAAATAATATTGAAATCAAAACGCATATCGTTAGCACAGTAATGAGAAACAAGACATGTGTATGCTCCAAATCACCGCATAAGTAACGGTTACAAAATAATGCACTTGATAACATGATGTTTATTTGTATGCACAGCTGGCGATCCGTGGGTGACCGACTCTATATTTTCGCCGGCCCGGCCTACTTTGAAATGCGGGGCCCTCTGGCTGTGTTTAGGGTGCTCTGTGTTTCCGGGAAATCTATCCTTACCTTGTTCTTTCTCATTTTATATACCAATCTATTTTCAAGGTAATAAACTAAAATCTGTGAAAAGATCATTTTGAAGCATATAGAACGCAGCTTAGCAGCATAATAGCGGACTCGGTTTATCTAAATCTGTTTATTTACAGGTTATGAAATGTGAAACACCTCTCAAGCCCCCTAGCACCGCCTTAAGCGGAATTTTGATATAGTAAAATGGAAGCCTTATAAGCTTGATATCAAAATGTTTAAATGAAATTATAATCAAAACAAATATTAGTCGCACTTTTGTCGTGGTTTTCCAGCAACTATCATACAATGGTCGGAAATGATAATTAGGAAACTATAATCTCATACATATTCCTATAAGCGCACATACTGTTGGTGTGATAATGTGCGGGTCTAGGAACCCATCATTTTAGCACGCATTTTGCCAAGGAATCTTTGGGCATACATATTTGTTCAAGAATAAAATAGGATCACAGAATAAGGGTAATATTAGGTATTGAGATTTGCTTAACACTGTAAGATACGTTTTAAGAATAAAGAGATATTATGATTTATAACACTTTTAAAGGTATCAACACCTTAAGGAGCAAATGATATATGCTCTTGCAAATAAATTGTCTATTTTGAATTTGATATCTGTAAACAGAAAAAGGCTGGACCAGGTGTAGACCTAAACAAACCATATTATGCAATTAGATCAATGAAAATCTAATACAACCTTTGACAACAAACTGAACTTTAGATATGGAATTGGCATATTTAAATTTATAAACACACGATTTCATTCTACAAATATGTAAAATCTCAAAGGTTTGTTTAAATGTATAAGAAAATAGTATCAGTTATGCTTGTACGTATGTACACGCGATACAACAATAAAACCTTTCGAACGTTTGAACCTCAGAGAAAAATAATTTGTTTACATTAGTTAAGAAATTGTTTTACTCACAGTGTTATAAACACATTCCTCGTCATACTGACATTTGGGAACAACGGTTTCATTTTCCAAGAATTATTCATAGCAAAATGTATGACAATTTAGGTTATCGCTTTAATCAACAACTTAATTATTAGACAGAGATAAAAAATAAAGCCGTTCATTTATTAGCTAGACTCACAAACGTAAATTGAAATTTTACCACAAGTGTTACCGCTGCAAGTGATAAAAACATCTCGTCTTCTGAAATTAATTGAAATTTTCCCTGACAACTAATTTAAAAGTAACTTTTTAAAGCAAATGAGGCACAAACGTATTAAGTCATTTACGAACTAGATATTTCGCATAGCGATCAGGAAACCACATTTGAATGTCAGTTTATAAATCATTAATTGGTTGAAGAGTAAGTATTCCTTGATGTGATATAAACACTATAGCTTCATTTTATATCTTCGGTGTATTATATAAATGTAACATTCTATTATAGTTCTTTCGCCAGGATGATTTCACAGATAATGAGACTTTTGACAGCACAGGAATAGTTGTGTTTCTTTGGTTTCAACGTTAACTTGAACAAGTAAATTGCTAGAAACTATCAGATCAAACCATATAGCGGACTGCCAGTTTCGAAAAATCTAGACATACTGGATCAAAGTACCAAATTTTTCACAACAATAGCTTATGATTTATGACTGTTAAGTCACAGATCATTGGGAACATTCTCTGAAGTGACCTTACCTCTGACCCCTTGTATGCAACATCCTCTTTGTAGTTATGGAGTAGACGTATAGACAAGGATTATATGGCTATGAAGCAGTTTAGATTTTTCAATAATATAAGCAGACTAACATTAAATGCAAATGGTGCTATTTTGTTAAAGATATTCAGAAGCTGGTATCAAACAAACAAGATTCTGTATTTGCTTAAATGGAGGTGCAGGAAACGTTGACGACGACAATCTATTACAGTCTTTCAATGTACCTAAAGTACATTTATATCAAAACAAAAGTTTTTTATGGTTGTTTATGTCATTTTCATCTCATTCTTACATTAAACAATTAAATCAAGTTATTTTATACATATAATATTATTGCATACGGACAGACTAAAAGTAGGGTATTTCAGGAGCAATCACTTTATATCTGTTTCATTTTCATGTCCATATGACATCAGTGCCTCCTTCCTGTCACTGTTCATGGTTTCATGACTCTAGGTAAAATATCTTTAAGATAACTAATGTGTATTTTAAACGAAGTCAAGGAACATAACTCTGGTCTTGTTTTGTGAAATCCTGATAATAAAACACCGCGGATACGCAAGTTCAAGTGCGGAATAACATTTACATTATGTTTCATGACCCTAGGTCAAATACGTGTTAAGATATTTACGACACAAACTTTTGTCCTTTCATGCAAATTTTTGAATAAGCAAGGGTCATAACTTTGTTCTGGCTGAGTAAAATTCTAACAAAACCCAAGCTGCACAGCTTCGCCTTCTGAATAATATTTCTTTATTGTACCATAATCCTAGGTCAATTTTGAGGTACACACTACAAGTTTTTTGTGCATAATTTTGATTAAGTGAACAATAGCATCACAAGCTCACATGCTGATTAATAATCCTGAGAGGTTTGATGACTCAAGTTCAAATAATTTTTGAGATATTCACGGCCGGCACAAATTCCGACGCACGGACGGACAAGGGCAATTCTTTAGTGCCCCTCCTCCAAAACAAAACATGGGGGCACAAAAACGTAAAAACATCAACAAAAATAACTAAGATTTAACCAAAACAGCTGTTTTGAGACAGACGGTTTCGAAACGTACAGAAAAACGGACGAAACGAAAAATAATATATGATCCTCAAAATGTACTCAGACATATTCATTTCCATAGGCCAATACAGAATTTAAGTCAAGTTCTGTTTTCTAAGGAATCTTCTTATAGACTATATTTACAATTCGTAAACATCATCAGAATTGGACTGTTACGAAATGTTTGGTTCATTGTCCAATATTGGAAACGGTAATGACATCAGTTGATTGCTCGAAGGAATGTCAAGTTGCTGTTATGGTAAACTTAAGTGCTAACAAGTGTATTTACTAACAGAAATCTCTGAAAAGTTTCCTACAAGTGAAAATGTTTTCCGTGTGATTACTTTCCTTGAAACCATCAGTTTATCATCCGCCGTCTCGAGACAACTTTAAAGACAGGAAGTGAAGAACACCGAGAAAAGTAATGCAGAATTGTCCCTAATTAGTTTTTTGCCATACTTTTACAGTCTTAGATGTAACATGGATATAATCAACAAGATTGAAATGTAATAAACTCATCATCTTTGGATGCTTTCATCGACAACTATTGCAGAAAATGTCAGTATGACACCCAATATGTTTCTTTCAGTCGACGTAATTTATACTTCAACAAAGCATTTAAAGTTAACTTACTCAAATTCTTCCGTCTTACAAACTGATGACTATCAAATACAGACTTATCATACTGGTAAAAAAAAAAAAAAACAACGGACGCTTAGATCCCCCTGTTTTTCTTAGCTATTTTCAACCTTCTTTCTGTCAAATGATATGTTTTGTGTGTTTACACATTTGACATTACAATGACTTGGTCTATAAATAAAACTTCTTTCATGATGTAAGAAAAACAGAGCAGACCGTGTGCATACTTTTCAAGAAGATTATTTGTTGTTTGTTTTTTTTTTCTGGTATCTATTTACATTACATTGCAAAGAATAAAAATCATACGAAGGTAAAAATAATTACAGCGATAATAAAACGTTTATATCAATTGAATTTTTGGTTAGATATAAAATGTAAAATTAACTTTTAACAGACAGTAAAAGGTGACGGACGGAGCGTTGACAAAGTCAAAAAATGTAGAAGTTATTCTTTCGAAAAATGTACTAAATTATTTCGCAAATATCCTTTAGCTTCATCTGATTATTTTATTAGAAATCATTAACAATAATATGTAAGGACAAAATTTCAGTTTCAGGCAATATACTTATTCCTATCATATAAGTAATACTGAACGCGTATAAACTCAATTTTATTTAAATATGAAAAGTGCTTCCGCCAACAATACTCAATGTTTAGATTTTTCACATAAACATTTGTACTTCGGAAAATAGTGCAAACATTTGAACTGATGCGTATTTTTCTAGAAAAAAAAACAACAAAGGTCATCGAATGGCATGAAAAAAAATAAATCTTATCATATTCATTAAAACATTATACAATATATAACATAACAGTCGCGAACACACCAATTATTTGACATCTAATAAGGTTAATGACCCATTTTTTTATCTGCAAAAAGGTAGGTCTAACACATATAATGGAAGAAATTTACTTAGACTGCTATAATGCCCCCTACAAAGTAGATAGGGTATATTGGTTTGCTCTTTGTCTGTCTGTTGGTCTGTCTGCCGGTCGATAAGTAGACACTTTGATTTCCGATCATTAAGTTGACAATTCTTAGGCCTACATATACTGTAATCTGTTGCTTGTGGACGGTTAATGACTATCCTTTTCAGTAGGTCAAAGCAAGTTGACAGAGTTGTCAAACTTCATGGACGATTATTTGTGACCCGGAAATGACTCCAATTCTTTAGGTGTCTGTACGCCAAAGGTACAATCATACCTTGAGACGGAAAATGTTGCTGCTTCGTAAGTAAAGTATCTTGGTCAAAGCTTATAGGATGATTGCCAGTAGCCAGTAGATTGCCCTTTTTGTTTTGGGGCCAAGTGTCAAGGTTACAGTGACATATACACTGAAACGGCTTCACTTTATAATTTAAGTATGTTTTGACCTAAAATCCATAAACTTAACAGAGTTTTTGAATGCGGTCAGTACATGACATCTATTGTTTCGGGTGTCAGTAGATGAAAGGCCAAGTTTCAATTTACTTCAGACTGAAAATGGTTTCCGCTCCAAAACTAAGTACCGCTTTTGCATACTTTCATAGGATGATTGTCCGTGACCAGTAGAGAACCGCTATTATTTTGGACGTCAATAAGTCACATATCAAAACAGGCCAGCGTGTTATAAGGATAGATTTCTACAGGTCTTCAATGTGAATCGCTCTCTCACGCTCTTGTTTCTCTTGCTTCTCACCATTTTCTTTTTCCTAGCCAGGAAAGACACATCTTATTATTTCCTTAGATCAAGAATGTAAATGTAACCCTACTGGAATACTTAGATGCTTAGAATTGTTCTTAATCCATTAACCTATTACCAAATTGTGTAAATGAATTAAACTTTCATCATCATGCTGTGTTTATCACATCGACCCTACCATTGCGCGTTACAATTAGAGACGTGTTATCTAAAGAGAAGGTAACTGGACGGAACGTGGAAATAGTAAATTTTTAGATTGAATACGAGGACAACAATTGTATTTTGTTTCAGGGTTCATGGCCAATTAGATTGATGAAAATGTTATATAATTAATGAAGTCTGAATTGAAAATTGTGTACGTTCATGAATAATCAGGTTGTCCAGTATCATTTTCTCAATAAAAGACGTCGGTAACATTTACCTAAATAAAATCGGTCTTCCATCTTAAGAATATAATAGGACTTCTAGATTGCTTAACACCTAATATATATGCAAAATGATAAAATTGGCAGAAATAAATGTAACTTAACGTCTACAAACATTTCATCAAATAAGAAAACTGTTTTGAATTTTCTCCAATGCATGCAAAGTAAGATTAGATTGTGTGTACAATTTTTCAAGGCCATGCTTACACAGAAATACATCAATTTGGACGTCTAGCATTATGGCCTGATCCAAATATCTTCTGACGTCTGTATATAGATGTAGAGTGTTTTGACAGTGCAAATATTATCGTGAATAATGTGAAAATGGAATTCATTCTTTTGTAAACATTTAGACATTTCTGCTATAATAATTTTCCAACTGATCCGGCATTCCTGGCAGTTATTTAAGATGTTTGTTTAACGAATACACATTTGTAGCTTAATTTAATTTGGTGAAAAAAGAATAGTTGAAATAATAAGATAACGGAGCTAGTTTCACAATTTTTCACTGGTACAGAACTACACATGAATGCGAAAGAATATGAATTATAAATAATCGGAAATTCGTTGCAAATATATTTTTAGTGAAGACATAGATGCATTTAAATACATGCACGGACATAAGATAAACGTTCCATAGTAACGAATTGTAAATGAACTTTGGAAACGTCAACAAATTATTTTACATTTTTTCAACATACATGTAGATATCGTGACGTCACGACATTGTAACGTCACGACGTTGTGCCAGTCGTAAAATATTGCATTATGGTGTTCACTCAGTGAAATATCTTTTGGCCTTACACTGAAACAAATAAATATCCTCTATATAAGGCCGTAACGTACGACACAAAATATTGAATCCTGAGAAAACACTGCTAACAGTAACAATCCACTCAAAAGCTTTGCTATAAGAATATGGCAATCAAGTACTTTCAAAATGATCATATTATGTGGTGAAGGAAGGGGCGTTCTCAGTTGAAAATATTATTATGTAAGTTGGCTAGCTTTGCATATAGGATACACAACAATTTATAGTTATTTCATTTTGATATACAATTTGTGCGTCAGCAAGTTGATGGAATACTGCTAAAGTATCAGACATGTTTGTTCTATTCATTCAAATCAACTAAATAAGGTAACTTTAGCAATTTTGATTTGAATGTCGTGCACAACAAATTATCTTCAAAAAAGGTTTTAAATACAATGACCAAAAGCAGAAGTAAAACCCATACATTGTCTCCGCATCCGGTTGTAAGATTGTTAGCCTGAAATGTACCGGACAAAATTTGCAAAAATGGTTGACGTTGTCTGAAAAGAAACGATAATTAAACGATAATTAAAGCAATTTAAAATGACGTGTAGGTTATTAAATGGTCATAAACCGCTGAAAAGGGTTTTATTGAAACTGCTTTTTATAAGGGACAGTATATTGAACAAGTTGTTTTCTCTTTAGTGTAATATATTTGGTTTCCCTTCTTTTATAACTGGTACAAGATTCTGCAGGAAAATCTCGGATTTCAAATCGAACATTACCATATCGTCCATCTCATACTAAGCGTTTTCGATACTAGGGGTCGATTCTAGGGGTCTATCATACTAATAAGCTTTTTAAATAAGCCAATATACATGTAGTAGTACCGAAAACTTCAAAGGAGGTTTTCAATGATGGAATATGAATGCAACCCATTCAACAAAGATACAAAAACGGGTATAAAATCACATCTGGGGAAGTCAATCACTCAAAGAAATGATTTCTTACAAGTATAGGTGACGGATTTGTGATCAAAATATCATGTATTCTGTATGAATCCTGTGCATTTCACAAAATTGATATTTTTGTTAAATATTCAACTTTGTTGATTAAACAGTGTTCTTTTGCCTCAAATAAGTGAACAAATTAGGTAAGTAGCAAAATAAATCTGATGCCCTTTTTCCTTTAAAGTCACTACTGTCGCGATAAGCCATTTTTCTAGGTCACTGATTTCTGATTAAAGTATGACAAATTTATGACGACAGTGTTTGGAGTAGACATATTGATTATTCGGACATTCCTCTGTGATACTTATTACATGACAGAGACAGACATTTCAAGTGAGAAAATGGATGCATTTCATCTGTCAACAACTCGCTCCGTTGTTGACAGGCCATACTCGAGTAAGTTCCCTCATCGATATTATTATTGAATTCATTGTTTCATTTTTACTGCCTGTACATAAATTCTATGGTGGTCTATGTCTATTGCCTGGATGTTTGAAAGGATAATAATTACTTGCATTACAGCGCATTTATTTGCACAAACGTTTTAAATTTTGACAAGTCAAATGTGATATGTTCTGCTACTGGTTTCAAATCTGGACTAATCTATTACAATACCAGTAACTTTCAAACTGCCCATGAATCGGAAGGACTTTCTTCTAAAAGGGGAAAGTCCTCTGGAGTTAAAGGCGTGACAGAGACTTCAACTCTTTCACTATGTTTTACAAACATTCCAAAACTTGTAAAAAACATGCAACATGTACTTAATTAAATCCAAAATAGCTTTGAAAATGAGAAGTCCATGCTTATGTGTAGGAGTCATTTTCGATAACATCTTGAAACAACGTTTACAGCTTACTCGCTACGAGATATGGCCGATCTGGTTTCACCGTTCAACTTCACTCGTCAAAATCCAAAGCATATTTGCTAACGACAGGATAAAACATGAAACCAAATATACGAACCCATTCTCATTTGAGAAGCATAGCTGTTAATGTCCCAGTGACAGCATTATCAGTCAAACGAAGTTACAGTTACATCACTGTAACGTAGTCATTAATTATACAAGTTTATGTTTAACCCAAACAATATAAAGAACTGCACAGAAAATTGGTTTAGAAATTTTCCAGGCTCTGATAACGTCAATGTGCAAATACGGGGATTCGAAGCTACAAAAGTAGCCGCTATATGACAGTTTCTAACGTATGATGAAACCCTACAAGATGACAAATCATGTAAGAGGTGTTGGCCCTGGTTCCTGTTTACTCATGTAATATTAGATTTGAAAGGTATTTCATATATCGCCTGAGAAAATGAGTATTGCAAGGATTCAGTAATGTTTTACAAATCATCTCAAATTAATTAATGCATTTATTCACATTCCGTATTATACTGATGCATTATTGCAATTACCTTATTGCAAAAACGTGCACAATCTAGATTAACATAGCAATAAATCCATAGGAAAGCCACGCTTCAAGGTAAATTGAAAGATGTTAAAGTATCGGTAATTAATTGGTAACTAATTTTTGGTTGCGGGTTTATCCCGCTACCAAAGTTAAGTGTACAATCATGTAGCATCTTTATTTGATTCCAAATCATTTGTTCATGTGCTACACAAAGTAGTCCCATTCATGAACAATGCGGATAAATTATCAATGATCAAGCAGTTCTTATTCATCCTCTATCCATTCACACTTGCCATTTAGATTATATAGGATCTGTCAATGATTAGGTATTCCAGCCCATGGTTACATCACTGACTTCCAGCTGTTCATGTAAGGTCAGGCACAGTTTATCTTAGATATGAGGCACATTAGTATTTGTTTCTTATATTTGTATATTTATAGATTGGCATTTAAAATGAAAATAACTCTTGCAAAACCCGCAAGCACCAGACATCTCAAGGCTTTGATTTATATAGTGCTGCTCATTAAATTGATAAAATTCAAACTTTTAAACCTTCCAAATTCAAAGTTTATGAAATGAATAGGTGGTATGGAATATTTATGAAATGAATAAGCGGTATGGAATGTGTATGAAATGAATAAGTTGTATGGAATGTGTATGAAATGAATAAGTGGTATAGAATGTGTATGAAATGCATGAATAAGTGGTATGGAATGTTTATGAAATGAATAAGTGGTATGGAATGTTTATGAAATGAATAAGTGGTAATGAATGTTTATGAAATGAATAAGTGTTATGGAATATCATTAAAAACTCTTCTGCAGCATGATATGATAGTAATTGTTGACCTTATACTGACATTGCAGCAAATATGATTCTGAAAATTGACGGAAGCAATTATTGCTGCATAACGAATATGATGGCATGTGTAAAAAACCTATTCAGACAGAATCTCAAAGGAAATACTACCAACAACAAAATATGAATAACTTGGTTGTTCATTCTTTGTGCTACCGCAATTTGTCCAGACGCCACTAATGACTTTCTCTTACTCATTAATTATGAAAATGAACCTAGCATAAAAGACACTAAAAGCCTGAAAATAGAAGGCAGTAACTAACAGGAGTTAATTTCTTGCAATTTTCATCACTGTAAAATGATATTTTGACACCGTTTATGGGAAAGCTAATGTAACCAGTTATTCTTTAACATGTATGTTTGTTTGTTAATTTTGGGTTTAACGCCATTTTTCAACATTACTTCAGTTATGTAACGACGGACAGTTAACCTAGCCAGTGTTCCTGGATTCTGTACCAGCACAAGCCTGTTCTCCGCAAGTAACTGCCAGCGTCAGAGGTGGAAGACGAATGATTTCAGACAACATGTCTTTTATCAAATCGTCACAGAAAACATACGCTCCGCCCGGTGATCAAACTCACTACCGCAATCCGTAGATCTACGCTCTCCCTATTAAGCTAAGCGGGCGGGCTTATAACATGTCATGCATATCATGATATATTTCGTTTCACTAATGGACTGCAGTAATGTTGCGTTTTGGGGAGCTGTGTTCAAGGAACGAGGCTATTCTGAATGTATCTTTGCCTTTTTTGTTTCCCTTCACGTTTATTAACAGGCCGAATTAAGTAGGTTCCAAATCCGGCAGCATCACTTGATCGTTTGGCAAAACTCATCAACAGAAATGCTAGTGCTGAAATTAAAAAGGACGAATCACTTACTATCTATTTGCTGAATTTGTTATTATATGATATGTAAATGTTATATATGTTCTTATATTGACATATTTTGTTTATCATATGTAGGTATAATTCAAAACGGAAACAGAAGATAAAGATTAAACTAGAATTGTGTCCATATAACAGGGATGCCCATTATTAAAAAAGGTCCATTATTAATTGTCATTTGCACATCAAGGTCCTTCATCTGTGAAACTTTCAAGCATATCCTTTCAATAGTGTTTGAGGAATTGGACATAGCAAAACTTTTAAAGGGCCATAACTGGTGTAAAATAGCCACAGCAGAAGTTCCTTCGTTTAAAATCTTCTGCTCTTCAAGCTTGTTCATCTGTGAAAGATTGGAGCAAATCAGGCTAATAATGTGGGAGGAGTTGGACACAGAAAATATCAGGACGTACGTACGTACGGACTGACGTATGGACAGCAGCAACGCAATATGCCCTCACATAAATTTTGGTGCATAAAAACGCCGTGTCGAAGGAAAATGCAAGTAATAATTATAATATATTTGAAAGGTGTATGTAGTTTCATTTTATTGTTAAATAATCTAAGAAAAACGTTACCAATCAGATTGCGTCTGTCACAAATAAATTGTGTTGTCATTTGACTGTAATAATAAAAGAACTGTTTGATTAACATCTACCAGACTATAATCAGAAAATACGACCCAATACCATTATTCGCTTCAAATAACGGAAATAATGCACACCGAGTCTCAACGTAAGCGTTGACCGGTGGCATAATTACGTGCGAGCAGGGCGCTTTTTGCGGTAGTTTTCACCAGTCAATGTAATGTTTTCCTTCGCAGTTTGTTCATTATTCAAGCTTTTGTTATTGGGAATTGGTCGAGGATGACCTATAATAAACACGCTTTTATGGGGATATATCGAAATGTTCGTATCATTTGTATTTTTTTCTAACATTCAGGAAATATTCACTGAAAAATACGTATTTGTCTACCGCCCCTTTATTTTCTCGTTGTATATGGATAAATTAGTGTTAAAATGTCTCGTATTTTCGTCATACAGGTACGATACACTCACTTTAACAGAAGGACAGAACTTTAGAAATTTCATCTTGAGGCTTTATAGTAAAGTGATTTACAACTGAGCAAGTGAAATTAACCAAATTATAACTTCATGGCAAAAATAAAGCCTCCACTATCAAAACTTTTTGAATTGGAGCAATTAGTTTCCCCTTTAAAGATTTTGTTAATTTTGTTAATAAATCTTTTAGTATCTAGTCGGCATTAAAAAGTTTCGCCGTACATGGAATCAAGGTTGTTATATCTTCTTCTCATTTGGAATCATGAAATCCACTTAATATCCGAGTGTGTAATAAAATTCCGTTTAAGCCGGTGCTGGGCATGAGGGATACTTCACTTTTAATAACCTCTCAACAGACTCAATAAAATAGAATCTACTATTAGTTTGATTGGTTGCATTCTATGCGTCCAAATAACCTTTTAACGGTTGTATCATATAAAGCGGAGAAATCATTTATCCTTTTAAGTTGTCTAAGATTTCACCAGAACTAATGACTGTTCAATATTGTGTTTATCAGACTGTTAACATGTTTTAACCAAAGTATATTTGACCTTTCGTTTTACAGGCTATTAGTAGTAATACAAAAGCTTGCATTAGCGAGAAGGCTGTTTATGTTATGTAATCCAGTACGTTTTAGGAAAACTTTGAAACTTGAGTCAAGTGATTAGTGGAAGAATTCTATTCAATGCAAAGTAGTTATGGTGAATGCTTTAGTACTATTAAGTCCATTACGTAAAATATTTATAAGATCTTCAAATTATGATAAGAAATTAGTCGACATGTCTCCTGGAACTTAATCATTCTTTGATTTCCTTTAAAGATGTCTTAAATTACACTTGGGCTTTTTGGGAAGTATGGTGTTTATTTGAGTTACAGACATTTATTCGAAAACCGACAATTTCAATATATAACGCTTCAAATCAATCGCATTAGCAGCACTTTAAATCATGACAACATGATTTATAGAGAATAATAGGTTAGTGCCGTAGATGAGAAAGTTTATCTGGCGAGGTGGAGGAGGTTATCGGGTGAGCCGAAGGCGAACCTGATAACGTCCGGAGCCGAGCCAGATAAACTTTCTCCATCTTAGGCACTAACCTATTATTCTATTTATCTTGTCATTACTTCATTTTCCGATATTTGGCAATTTATTTTACAAAAAAAAGTGTGCGACAACCGCTTTAATGACGTCATATTCGTAATGACGTCACTTATATAATGACGTGAATACTGGCAAAATCGCAATAACTTCTTCGTTTTTGAATAAAAACTCATTATTTGACCACTCATTTTCTTAGTTCGGACATTTCCAACACAATGATGATGGTTTCGTTGCAAAATTTCTTATGACAACAATATCGATCATAAGGTCACATAATCAACTGACCGTATATCACTGGTCACATGATCAACTGACGGTATATCAAGAAAGATATACGGCACCCTGATATCGGGTCGAAAATACTGCAAGTGACAGGATAAAAAAGAATAGTCTTCCAGTGAAGCTGTAAACTTACAAAGAGATGCATAAAATTCTACAGATTAAAGGAATTCTGCATTTGTATGTAAATTCTGCATAAAATTGCAGTTTGCATGAAGGAGTTTAAATGACTAACCATGAAATTGTTTTAATAGTCGCAGAGATGGAAATGCATTAAAAATGAATCATTGCCTTTAGAAAGATGTAAAGAAGATTTAAAGTACAACCTACGACTGAATCATTAAATTAAATGTAATACCGTTTTGCGATATTAAGGTTCGTCTAGCTCAAAAAAAGGTGGACAAGCGATTAAGGTTTTATAAGACTTCGGGGTAACGTGGCACCATACCAACTGAGATGTTACATGTTGTTGAGAAGAAAACGAATGCCTGTTTGAAACAGGCAGACATTATCTGCGTAATCAAGTATTGCATTGAACCCTTTAACCTTTTTGATAATATAGAAACGCATTTATGCCATCCCATGATGGCGTGTTCAATAATGCGACTTTTAAAAAAATGTATCACATATAAAAAGATCTATTTCATAAATTGAGCCAGGAAACGAAAATTGTACAAATTCTTACAATTTCTTGACCACAAGGCATATTGCTGAGAAAATTGCTTTAATTTGAACGTTTCCAGAAACTGATTGCGCCAGTTTCAAAGTATCAGTAGCACTATAGATGTAAGTGGATACATGACAGTTTCGAAAGTAAATACATTTCAACATAACCGAAATGTATCAGTAAGCTTGTTCTATGAGCCCAGAAACAAAGTAAAATGTATACTTTAATCAGATATCAGACCATTTGCAACTGTTTAAACCGAGCTACTTACTTTGCAAAGATATTGTTTACGAAACTACATTTTGACAAATGAAGATATTGTATTTGTAATTGCAACGTATCCAGAATTCACTGTAATGTCTTGGGGTGCACATGTGGTGATATAAGCGAGAATTGAAAGGAAATCTTTCTTTTAAACCTAATCATAAGCTTGCTTTTGTGACAGTTGAATAATAGTACTTATGCTTTAGTTCATATGCTTGATGTTAATTTTTGTTGTCATTTTTTATTCTTATTTTATTATGTCTTACGTGACGAGCATAAGGACACGTGATTCACGGTTTTCTTGAAATAGGTATAAGATAGCTTTGCGATATTAAGGTCATCTAGCTCAAAAAAGGTGAACGAGGGATTAAGGTTATATGAGACTTCGAGGTAACGTGGCACCATACCAATGGAAACATTACAAGTTGTTGGGAAAAACACGAATGCCTGTTTGAAACAGGCAGAGTATGGCACCAAACCCTATAACCTTTTTGATAATATAGAAACGCATTGATGCCATCCAATGACGGTGTGTTCAATAATATGATTTATAAAATAATGTATCACCTATAATAAGATATATCTCGTAAATTTAGTCTAGAAACGATAATTGTACAGATTCTTACAGTTTCTTTACCACAAGGCATATTGCTCAGAAAGCTGCTTTAATTTGAACTTTTCCAGAAACTGATTGCGTCAGTTTCAAAGTAACAGTGACACTTTAATTGTAAACGGATACATATCAGTTTCAAAAGCATATACATTTCAACCTAACCTAAATGTATCATAAAGCTTGTTGCAAGAACGCAGTAACAAAATAAAATGTGTTATAAAATAAGATATCAGAATATTTGCGAACACGTCTTAAAACGAGGTACTTGCTTTGCAAAGATATTGTTTACGAAGCTACATTTTGTTTGAGATACTCTACATGTAGTTGTAACGTATCCGAAATTCATATATCGGATATATCTTGTAATGTGTCTGGTGCTGAATATAGTGATATATGCGATTATTGAAAACCGAAGGAGTTTTTTAAACCTAATCATCAACTTGTTTTTGTTAATCACAGATTGTAATGTTGATAATTATAGTACTAATGCTTTATTACATATGCTGGACGTTACATTTTGTTCTTATTTTATTCTTACTTTATCCTCATCTTATCTGACGCTAATACTGACATTTTATGAACGGTTTTCTAGAAATAGGTATACCATGTCACAAAACTAATCTTTTTCAAGAATTTCCTCAAATAAAGAGAAACGAAGCTGTATTGAATGAATAGACATGATTATCTGTTTTGATTACTATGGATATATTCTTTTAAGAAGCTGTGTCTTTCTCATTGTCTCTGCGGGAAACGTTATTGTGACATTTTATTCATAAGATTGAAATTTACCGACAACGTCATTTCTATTTCTAAATATCGTTATGCAATAAAACTATAATATTACATTAAACCGACAGAACTTCAAGATCTAACTGCATAAAATATGAAGGATTGGCTTTGGAAAGACATTTATTGGACTCGACAATTGTGTTTGTCCTGTATTTCTATATGTAAAGCGCATTTGAACGTGTTTATCATGAAAATGGCGCTATATAAATCTGGTATAATAATAATAATAATTTCTGTTATAGATTTCTATCCTACTTGATAGTATAAATGCGATATCTGTCAAATAATATTAAAATCAAAAGCCATATCACAGTAATAAGAAACAAGACATGTTTATGTTCCAACTCACCGCAAAAGTAACGGTTACAAAAGCATGCACTTGATAACATAATGTTTATTTGTATGCACAGCTGGCGATCCATGGGTCACCAATTTGTTCTATATTTTTGCGGGCCCGGCTTTCTTGCGATGCAAGGTTCTATGGCTGTGTTAAAGGTATACTATAATACAAGTAAATTTACCCTAACCTTTTATTTTTTGTATACAAATGTATTTTCGAGGTAATAAAATTAAATCCGTGAAACGCATTTTGTCAAGAAATCTTGAAGCATACATTTTTTTCAAGAATCATTTAAAGATATGATCACATAATGAAGGTAATAATAGGTATTGAGATTTGCTTAACATTGTTTGATATGTTTAAGAATATGGTGACATTATGATTTATAGTACTTTTGAAAAAATCAGTACCCTCCGAAGCAAATAATATATGTATAGTTTACTTGTATAATGAGTTTCTTTTGAAAATGAATTATTTAATATGAATTTGATACAGATCAAACGGCAAGTGGCGGGGGTAGAGCTATACAAACCATATCAAATGCATGAAACTAGATCAATGAAAAACTTACAAAATCTTTGACAGCAAACTGAACTGTCTTTAAATATGGAATTATCAAATTATCACAACAAGATTTTATTCTAAAAATACGTTAAATCTCAAAGATTAGTTAAAGGTAGTTATTGCACTGTAAATGCAGCAAATAAATGGCTTTAATGTACATCAGTAAAACTCTCTAAATAAACAAATTATAATGAAAATAACGTGAGACCAGATTTCGAGTCAAGAACATATATAGTTCTTTCACAAAAATACGAATACATGTACGTTTGAACCCCAGAGAAAAACAATTTCTTTGCTTTATTTAAGAAATTGTTTTACTCACAATGTTATAAACACATTCCTCGTTGTCTTACAGACATTCGGGGACATTAGTTTTAATTTGTAAGAATTATTCATAGCAAAGTGTAAGACAATTTAGGTTATCACTTTAATCAAAAACTTAATTATTAGACAGAGATTAAAATAAAGCCGTTCTTCCATTTGCAAGACTCACAAACTTAAATGGAAATTTTAGCAAAATTGTTACCGCTGCAAGTCAGAATAACATCTGCTCTATCGAAATAAATTGAAATTTCCTCTGGCAACTAATTTAAAAGTAACTTCTTAAAGCAAATGAGGCACAAACGTATTAAGTCATTAACGATCTAGATATTTCGCAAAGCGATCAGGAAACCACGTTTGAATGTCAGTTCATAAATAATTAAATGGTTGAAGAGTAAGTATTCCTTGATGTGGTATAAACGTTATAGCTTCATTGTTTTTAGCTTCCGGTGTATTATACAAATGTACTCAAAACCACTGTACCATTTTACAATAGTTTTCTCGTCAGGGTGATTTCGCAGATAATGAGACTTTTGACAACTCAAGAATAGTTGTGTTTCTCTGGTTTCAACGTTAAGTTGAACAAGCAAATTGCTAGAAAATATCAGATCACTATTTAAAACCATATAGCGGACTGCCAGTTTCGAAAGATCAAGACAGATTGGATCAAAGTACCAACTTTTTCACAACGGTAGCTTGGAATTCTGTTTAAAAGGCATTCCCTGAAGTGACCTTAACTCTTATTCCTAGAATGTAACAGCCCCTTTGTAGTTAAGGAGTAGACGCATAGGCAATGATTATATGGCTATGAAGCAGTTTAAAAATTTCATTATAATAAGCAGACTAACAGTAAATGCAAATGGTGCTATTGTGTTAAAGATATCCAGAAACAACATTTTGAATTTGCTGTAAATAAAGGTGCAGGAAACGTTGAACAACATTCCAACATTTAACAATTGAAACAATTTATTTTATGTATATTATTGCATACGGACAGACTAACAGTAGGGTATTTCAGGAACAAACACCTTATATCTCAGTTTCAATTATCAATGTAGAAAGTACACTAGACATGTGTCCATAAGACATTGGTGTCCCATTCCTGTCACTGTACGTTTTCATGACTCTAGGTAAAATAGTTTTAAGATAAATACATTACAGCTGTTAAGTATGTTATGAATATTTTTCATCAAGTCAAGGACCATAACTTTTGTCTTGCTGAGTGAATTCCAGATAACAGAACACCGGGTACGCTACTTCACATGCTGAATAACTTTTCCATCACGTTTCATGGCCCTAGTTCAAATACGTGTTAAAATACGTGCAACACAAACTTTTATGTTCTTTTATGCAAGATTCTGACCAAGCCAAGGGCCATAACTTTGGTCTGGCTGAGTAAAATCTCTAACAAAACCCAAAGTGCACAGCTTCGCATGCTGAATGATAGTTTATATTACGTCAACTGAAAGAAACATATTGGGTGTCATACTGACATTTTCTGCATTAGTTGTCGATGAAAACATCCAAAGATGATAAGTTTATTACATTTCAATCTTGTCGATAACAATCATGTTACATCTAAGACTGTTAAAGTCTGGCACAAGAACTAATTAGTGACAATTCTGCATTACTTTTCTCAGTTTTCTTCACTTCCTGTCTTTAAAGTTGTCTCGAGACGGCGGATGATAAACTGATGGTTTCCAGGAAAGTAATCACACTGAAAACATATTTACTTGTAGGAAACTTTTCAGAGATTTGTGTTAGTAAACATACAAGCAATCAACTGATGTCATTACATTTTCCAATATTGGACAATGAACCAAACATTTCGTAACAGTCTAATTCTGGTGATATTTAGGAATTGCAAATATAATATGTAAAAAGATTTCTATGAAAACAAAAGGGAACAAGTCAAAACAATAGCAGAAACACAGAAAAACTAGGAAAGTTTAAAAAATAATAATACATTAAATGTTTTTTTACTGATCATTGGAACTCTAGATTCCATTATACTGAAAGTACTTTAGCTTAATGACTGCGTAATTACACGGTATTTCAAATTAATACCGTATTTTATATTTCAACATGACTTCTTTCAAACACTAAGCAAAAGTTTTCCACCATTACGAGAATGTGAAAACAATTTATTTGATGGTCATGTCGGTAGCGAGTTACAACAATTATATATTTTCAAATCAGTCAGTAGATGAAAGGCCAAGTTTCAATTTACTACAGACTGAAAATGGTTACCGCTCCAAAATTAAACTAAATTGGTTTTGCCTAAAGTGGTCAACTTTCATAGGGTGATTGTCCGTGGCCAGTAGATGGCCGCCATGATTGTCAGCGTCAATAAGTCAAATGTCAAGGTCAAGTAACCTCAAAACTGAATATTATTTCTAACGACTATATAAGGGTAAAATGCCAAGGTCAGAATATACAATTTCTGACTTCACACTAAGTTGTCTCAAACAGGCCAGCGTGTGGGATAGATGTGTTTAATAAACGGCTCTTGATTTTAATTCTTTTGCGTATTTTGTAATACAAGATAAAGGATAGGTTTCTACAGGTATTCAATGTGAACCGCCCTCTCACACTCTTGTTTCTCGTTCCTCGCCATTTTCTTATTGGAAAGGAAAGACACATCTTATTATTTGTAGATTAAGAACGTAAATGTAACCCTACTGGAATACTATGATACTTAGAGTTCGAAAATATCATTTGTTCTTAATCCATTAAACCTATTTCCAAATTTTGTAAATGAATTAGATTTTCATCATCATGTTGTGTTTATCATATCGACCCTACCATTGTGCGCTACAATTGGACACGTGTTATCTAAAGAGAAGGTAACTGGAGGGTACATGAATATAGTAAGTTTTCAGAATGAATACGACGACAACAATTGTATTTTGTTTCAGGGTTCAGGGCCAATTAGATGAAAGAAAATGTTATATAATTAATGGAGTCTGAATTGAAAATTTTGTACGGTCATGAATAATCAGGTTGTCCAATACCCTTTTGACAATGAAAGACCTTGCTAACATTTACTTAAATAACACCGGGAATTCACTAGGCTTAAATAAATGTAACATGACGTTTACAAACCTTTCACTAAACAAGACGACTGTTTTAATTTTTCTCCAGTGCATGCAAAGAAAGATTAGATTGTGCGTACTTTTGAGATTTTCGGGTTCAATTTACAATGTTTCAAGGCTATGTTTTCACAGAAATACATCAATTTTGATGTCTAGCGTTATGGCCGATCTAAATATCTTCTGACGTCTGTATATAGATGAGGAGTGTTTGACAGCGCTAGCAGTTTCATGAATAATGTGAAAATGGAATTCATCCTTTTGTACACATTTTGACATTTCTGCTAAATTTCTAACTGAACCAGCATCCCTGGAAGTTATTTAAGAGGTTTGTTTAACGAATATATATTTGTAGCTTAATTCAATTTGTGTTAAAACAATTGCTGACATAATAAGAAAACTGAACTAGTTTCACAATTATTCACTGGTACAGAACTACACTTGAATGTGAAGGAATACGAATTATAAATAATCGGAAATTCGTTGCAAAATATATTTCAGTGAATACATAAATGTATATAACTACCATTCTCATTCATTAGATGTTCGACATGGTTCTACCGGGGAACCATGGTAGACCTGTGGTATGGGAGAATGATAAAATGGTTCTACCGGGGAACCATGGTAGACCTGTGGTATGGGAGAATGATAAAATGGTTCTACCGGGGAACCATGGTAGACCTGTGGTATGGGAGAATGATAAATACATGCACGATCATAAGATATACGTTCCATCATAATGAAATGTAAAATAACTTTGGAAACGTCAAAGAATTATTTGACATTGTTTCAACATAGATATCGTGACGTCACGACACTGTAACGTCATAACGAAATGCACGTGATGTAGCGAGGGTAAAATGGATATAATATGGTCAAAACCATTGGAAATACACAAAATAAAAGGATAATCTGTTGAATCCTGAGAAAACTTTGCGAATAGTAACAGCCTTCTCAAAAGCTTTGCTATCAGATAATGGTAATCAAGTACTTTCAAAATGATCATTGTGTGGCGAAGGAAGGGTGGTTTTCAGTTGAAAATATTATAATGTAAGCTAGCTAGTTTTGCATACAGGATACAGACCAATCTGTAGTCATTTCATTTCGATATACGTCAGCAAGTTGATGGAATACAGTTAAAATATCAGACATCTTTGTTCCATTCATTCCAATAAACTAAATAAGGTAACTTTAGCCATTTTGATGTGCACAACAAATTATCATGAAAAATAATTCTAAATACAATGACAAAAGTAGAACTAAAACCCGTGCATTATCTCCACATCCGGTTGTAAGATTGTTAGCTTGAAATTTACCGGACTAAATTGGCTGACGTTGTCTGAAAAGAAACGATAATGAAAACGATTTAAAATGACGTTTAGGTTATTAAATGGTCGTTAGTCACTTTTATAAACCGCTGAACATGGTTTTATGGAAATTACTTTTTAGGGTTTTAGGGACAGTATATTGAACAATTAATTTTCCCTTTAGTGTAATGTCTTTGGTTTCCCTTCTTTTAATAAGTGGTAAAAGATTCTACAGGAAATTCTCGGATTTCAAATCGAACATTACCATATTATCCATCGTCGGTTTGTGTAAAACATTAATATCAATGAGATCAAATTGAAGAAACGATTTATCAATTTGTGCAACAGATCAATTGAAATAATGCTTTATTATAGAAAAAAGTGAAAATCACAATCATGATAGTCAGTAAAATGAAAAATATCTCATACCAAGAGCTGTCGACACTACTGGTTCAACATACTAATTAGCTGTTTGAATAAGCCAATAGACATGTAGTAGTACTGACAACTTTAAAGAAGGTTTTCAACGGCGGAAAGGGGATGTAAAGATACAAAAACGGGTATATGATCACGTCTAGGTCAATCACTCAAAGAGATAATTTCTTACAAGCATCAGTTATGGATTTGTGAGCAAAATATCACGTATTTCTTGATGAATACTGAATTACTGTCATCAAAAATAAAAGTTGGTTGGCATTTCAAAAAAGGAATATGTTTGTTATTTTTTTACTTTGTTGATAATATAGTGTAATTTCGCTTCAAATAAGTGACTATCATTGAACTGATTATAAATCTGTTGCCAAGTAAAGCCATTTTTTATGTCACTGATTTCTGATAAAAGTATGACAGATTTATGGCGACAGTGTTTGGAGTAGACAGATTGATTATTTAAACCTTCCTCTGTTATACTTATTTAATGACACATACATTTTATTTGAGTAAATGGATGCATATCGTCTGTCAACAACTCGCCCATTTTTTACTGTGTACGTTCTTGACAGGTCATAATATATGCGAATAAGTTTTCTTACCAATATCATTATTGAATCTTGTTTCTTTTTACTGTCTGTACATAACTTCTATTGTGGTCTATTGCTATTGCGGGGATGTTTGAAAGAATAATAATACCTGGCGATATAGCGCATTTATTCGCACAAGCGTTTTAAATTTTGACAAGTCAAAGGTGGTTTGTTCAGTTATCAGTTTTAAATTCGAAGGTACTAATCTGTTGCCATACCAGCAGCTTTCAAACTGTCCATTAATCGGATGAACTTTCTTCAAAAGGGGAAAGCCCAACAAAAAGTATTTACCCTTCTGGACTTAAACGCGTAAAGAAAACTTTAACTGTTTTACTAATTTTTATACAAACATTCCAAAAACAGTTGATTTGCAGCAGGTACTTAATTAAATTCAAAATAACCCTGAAAACTAAGCAGTGCATGCTTATGTGTAATCGTCATTTTCGATAGCCTCTGGAAACAACGCCTTTAGCTTACTGGCTACGAGATATGACTGATCTGGTTTTACCGTTCAAATTCACTCGTAAAATTCCAAAGCATATTTACTGGAATGTTGTTTTCTTTAAACTTTCGACATGTTGTATTACAGTATTCTTCTCGCGTGTAGAATCAAATACTTGTTACAGAGCTTAACTCAGTGTATGTGGCAGTAATTCGGCAATAAGATAAATAGAACACCTTTTATGGTTATATCAATCTTTCCATTTCTTTTTATGTGACTGGGTTTTACTATATATACGTTAGCCGGATCATCATTAATATCTTTACCTTTTGAGTTATTTGTTCTTCGCCAATATATGATTATAGAAGAAATTGTAGAGTTTGTGTTCATAGCACCGCGGTCTATATTATTGCCAAAATCGTGTAAGTGGGATTATTTTTTACATTTCATGATAGTGCTATATGAATAAATCATTTCCAGTTTCAGCTTAAAGCCATTTTTGACACTATACTTACCAGTACAATGCATTTCCAGACCTTTATTTTCAGGTTAAGTTTTGAAAACTTCTAGTAGATTCATTCATTATTTTACTTGAAAATTTTGAAAGAAAACACCGTTTGTCTTTGAGATTATGGCTCAGTCTTGACCCAAAATAAACATGAAATGAAATTGAAAGTCTGTTCAAGTCTGAAAAATCTACCAATATATTGTCGTATTACACATCACAAGAACTAGATTATATCGCACGACACATAGGTCTTTTGATAACTTTCTCTATGGCATTTCCCTTTACAAAAGACATCACTGTGATGTAGAATTGTGGGACTCATTGTCAAATTATTTTGACTGGTCTTATTTTAGTTAAGTAATGAGTGGCTTACGTATAATTTTCTAGCAAAGTTAAGCATGATACCATTTACATTGTTTTAAACGAAAACAAATGGAAGAATACGACTATGATGATTTCCTTTGAGGTACAATGCCATTTTCAGATCCTAAAACATTAGAATTAATCATTTTGTTCTCGTGCGTGCCGAAGTTGACAGTTAGCTGCAAAATATATAGGTTTACAGTGATTAGGCCGTAACTTACGACACATGAGTTCTGAGACAAGATTGCTTATAACCCACTCAAAAGCTTTGCTATCAGATAATGGTAATCAAGTACTTTCAAAATGATCATTATGTGGTGAAGGAAGAGTCGATCGCAGTTGAAAATATTATAGTGTAAGCTAGCTAGCTTTGCATATAGGATAAAGACTAATTTATAGTAATTTTACATATGTGCGTCAGCAAGTTGATGGCATACTGCTAAAATATCAGACATTCTTGTTCACAGAAAATTATTTTGAAAAAATCCAAAATACGATGACCAAAGCAGACATTTAGCCCGTGCATTGTCTCTGCATCCGGTAGTACATTGTACGTTTGTTAGCCTGAAATATATTTTAATGATATTTAGGTTTTATCAAATTGTCGTTAGTCACTTTCATAAACCAATGAACAGGGTTTTATTGAAAGTGCTTTTTATTAGGGGCAGTATATTGAAAACTTAATTTTCTCTTTAGTGTGATGTCTTTGGTTTCCCATGTATAAGTGGTAAAAGATTCGGCAGAAAACTCTCGGATTTCAATCGACCATTATCATATCATCAATTGTCAATCTGTGTTATTTATTCATTTATTCCAAAATCGACAATTTCAAAATATAACGCTTAGATCTATCGCAGCACTTTATATCACGACGACGTGATTCAAAGGAATCGCCTTCCAATGACGCGGCAAATTAACAAATGCATAAAATTCTACAGATTAAAGGAATTCTGTATTCCTATGTAAATTCTGCATAAAAGATAGCAAAAGTGCAGTTTACATGAAGGAGTTACCGAATGAATTAATGAAGAAAAGATGGAAATGCATTAAAATTTATCATTGCCTTTAGAAAGATGTAAAGAAGATGTGAAGTGGAACCGTCGACTGAATCATTAAATTAAATGTTTTACTGTTACTATATGGAAGAACAAGTCGTCCAGCTCAAAAAAAGGTGAAGGAATGATTAAAGTTTTAAAAGACTTCGGGGTAACGTGGCACCATACCAATGAGGCATTATAAGTTGTTGAGAAGAAAACGAGTGCTTGTCTGAAACAGGCAGCCACTATCCGCGTGATCAAGTATGACATCGAACCCTTTAACCTTTTTGATAATATAGAAACGCATTTATGCCATCCAATGACGGCGTCTCTAATAGTACGACTTTTAAAAATGTATCACATATCGTAAATTGAGTCAGGAAACGATAATTATACAAATTCTTACAATTTCTTGACCATAAAGCATATTGCTGAGAAAACTGCTTTAATTTGAACTTTTCCTCAAACTGATTGCATCAGTTTAAAAGTAACAGTGGCACAATAGATGTAAACGGATACATGACAGTTTGATAAGCAAATACATTTTAACATACCTTAAATGTATCATTAAGCTTGTTGCAGGAGCCTAGTAACAAAATAAAATGACAATGTATTCTTTAATAAGATATCAGATCATTTGCATACACCTCTTAAAACCGAGGTACTTACTTTGCAAAGATATTGTTTACGAATCTACATTTTGTTTTATGAAGATATTCTATATGTAATTGCAACGTATCCGGAATTCATATATCGGATTTATGTCATATCTTGTAATGTCTGGCGACGAATATGGTGATATAAGCAAGGATTGAAAAGAATTCGTTCTTTTAAACCTTATCATAAACTTGCTTTTATTAATCACATATTGTAATGTTGATAATAGTACTTATGCTTTATTTCACTTGATATTACTTTTTTGTTCTTGTTTTATTCATGTCTTATGTGTCGGTCATACTGACATGTGGTTAACAGTTTTCTAGAAATAGGTACATGTATACGATGTCTCAAAACTAATATTTTTCAAGAATTTCCGAAATAAGTGCAATGAAGCTGTATTTATTACATAAACAAGATTATTTGCTTTGATTTCTGTGGATATATTATTTTTAAAAGCTGTGTTATTCTCCTTGTCCTTGCGGGAAACGTTATTGTGACATTTATTCATAAGATTGAAATTTATCGACAACGTCATTTCTATTTCTAAATAACTTAAATAATGCAAAAAGCTATAATATTACATTAAACCGACAGAAATTCAGGATCTGACTGCATAAAATATGAAGGATTGGCTTTGGAAAGACATTTATTGGACTTGACAGTTGTGTTTGTCCTGTATTTCTGTTATGGATTTCCATCCTACTTGATAGTATAAATGCGATATCTGTCAAATAATATTGAAATCAAAATGCATATTGTTAGAACAGTACTGAGAAACAAGACATATGTATGGTCCAACTCACCGCATAAGTAACGGTTACAAAATCATGCACTTGATAACATATCGTTCCTGGCGATCCATTTTGCGGGCACGGCCTATTTTGCGATGCAAGTCTCTCCGGCTGTCTTTAGGGTGATCCGTGCTTCCGGCGTATCTATCCATACCTTTTATTTTTTTATTTTGTATACCAATGTATTTTCGAGGTAATAAAATAAAATCTGTGAAATACAGAACACAGCCAGCAACTTAGTAGCAGACTCGGTTTAACTGAGTCTGTCTGTTTACAGGTAACAAAATGTGAAACACCCCTCAAACCCCCTAGCACCGCCTTAAGCGGAATTTTGATTTAGTAAAATAAAAGTACTAGGCCTTACAAGCGGAAAAATAGATTTGTATCAAAGTGTTTTAAAAGAACGTATAATCAAAACAAGTATGGTAATATTAGTCGCATGTTTTCCAGCAACTATCATACAATGGCCGGAAAATGGTACATGTAATAAGAAAACTATAATCCCTTAAAAATACCAGTAAGCGAACATGCTATCTGTGTCATTATATGCGGTTCGAAAACTGTTTGTCTATGAACCCATCACTTTAGCACGCATTTTGTCAAGAAATCTTTAAGCATGTATTTTTTAAGAAACCTTTAAGGATATGATCACATAAAAAGGGTTTACATGTATAACGCGTTTCTCTTGCAAACAAATTAGCTAATTTGAATTTGATATCTGTAATTCGCAAGTGGCGGGGGTAGATCTACAAAAACTATATTCACAATTAGATCAATGAAAATCTAACACATTCTTTGACAACAAACTGAACTTTAGATATGAAAATAGGATATTATCAAAACAAAATTTCATTCTACAAATACGCCAAATCATTAATACATTAATTGATTTAATGTATATGAAAATCGTGTCTTTCAATTTAAAGTAGTTATCGTACATTGTCAATGTAGCAAATACAAGTGCCTTTAGAGTACAATCAGTAAAGTTCTCTAAATAAGCAAATTATAATGAGAATAAATGTGAGACCAGATTTCAAATGAAGAACATAGTTCTTCATCAAAATATGAATGCTGGTATGTATGTATTTATGTATTATCCAACAATAAAACCTACGTTTGAACCTCAGAGAAAAACAATTTCTTTACTTTAGTTAAGAAATTGCTTTACTCACAGTGTTATAAACACATTCATCGTTGTCTTACTGACGTTCGGGAGCATTATTAGTTTTATTTTCATAGCGAAATAAAGATTTAAAAAAGTCGTTCTCATATATGCTAGACTCACAATTTTAGCAACATTGTTACCGCTGCAAGTCAGAATAACATCTGCTCTTCTGAAATCAATTGAAGTTTCCTCTCACAACTAATTTAAAAGTAACTTTCTAAAGCAAATGAAGCACAGACGTATTACGTCATTAACGATCTAGATATTTCGCATAGCGATCATTAAACCACGTTTGAATGTCAGTTTATAAATCATTAATTGATTGAAGAGCAAGTATTCCTTGATGTGTAATAAACGTTATAGCATCATTTTATAGCTTCCGGTGCATTGTACAAATGTACTCAAAACTCCTGTAACATTCGACAATACTTCTCTCGCCAGGATGATTTCGCAGATACTGAGACTTTTGACAACCCAGGAATAATTGTTTTTCTTTGGTTTCAACGTTAACTTGTAGAACTATAAAGTAAATTGCTAAAAATTGCTCAGATCACTATTTATCTAGACAGACTGGATCAAAGTACCAAATTTCTCACAACGGTAGCTTGTGACATTTTTACTGTTAATTAATTAACATCTCATTGGAATTCTGTTTTTAGAACATTCCCTGGAGTGACCTTAACTCTGACCCCTAGTATGCAACAGCCCCTTTGTAGTTATGGAGGCAATGCTTATATGGCTATGAAGCAGTTTAAATCCTTCATTAGTATAAGCAGACTAGCAGTTAATGCAAATGGTGCTATTTTGTTAAAGATATTCAAAAGTTGGTATCAAACAAACAATTTTTTGAATTTGCTTTACATAAAGGTGCAGGAAACGTTCACCTCGACTATCTTTTACCGTCGTTCAATCAGCCTAAATTATATTTATATCAAAATAAAAGTTTGTGATGGCTTTGATGTCATTTTCATCTTATTCCAACATTAAACAATTAAAACAATTTATTTAATGCATATTATTGCATACGGACAGACTAATAACTGGATTTTTCAGGAACAATCACCTTATATCTCAGTTTCAATTATCAGTTTAGAACGTAAACTAGACATGTGTCCACAGGACATCGGCGCCCCCTTCCTATCACTGTACATGGTTTCATGACTCTAGGTAAAATATTTTAAAGATAAATGCATTACAACTGTTAAGTATATTATGTGTACTTTTCACGAAGTCAAGGACCATATCTCTAGTCTTGCTGAGTGAAATCCATATAACAGAACACCAGGTACGCAACTTGACATGCTGAATAACTTTTCCATCATGTTTCATGACCCTAAGTCAAATACGTGTTAAAGTACGTGAGACACACACCTTTATGTCCTGTTGTGCAAGTTTTTGACTAAGCCAAGAGCCATAACTTTGGTCTGGCTGAGTAAAATCTCTAACAAAACCCAAGGTACACAGTTTTGCATGCAGAATAATAGTTTATATTACGGCAACTGAAAGAAATATATTGGGCGTCATACTGACATTTTCTGCATTAGTTGTCGATGAAAACATCCAACGATGATAAGTTTTATTACATTTCAATCTTGCCGATAACAATTATGTTACATCTAAGACGGTAACAGTCTGGCACAAGAACTAATTAGTGACAATTCTGCATTATTTGTCTCAGTTTTCTTTCTTCCTGTCTTTTAAAGTTGTCTCGAGACGGCGGATGATAAACTGATGATTTCCAGGAAAGTAATCACACTGAAAACATATTTACTTGTATGAAACTTTTCAGAGATCTCTGTTAGTAAATATACTTGTGAGCACTTAAGTTTACCGTAATAGCAACTTGACATTCTTTCGAGCAATCAACTGATGTCATTACCGTTTCCAATATTGGACAATGAACCAAACATTTCGTAACAGTCTAATTTTGGTGATATTTAGGAATTGCAAATATAATCTGTAAGAAGATTTCTAAGAAAACAAAACGGAACAAGTCAAAATAATAACAGAAACACAGAAAACCAGGAAAGTTTAAAAGTTAAATACATGGTTTTCTTACTGATCATGGGAACACTAGCTTAATGACTACCTGGTAATTACACAGTATTCCAAATTAATACCGTATTTTATATTTCAACATGACTTCTTCAACACTAAGCAAAAGCTTTCCACCATAACGAGAATTTATTTGATGGTCATGTCGGTAGCGACTTACGATTATATATATTTTCAAATTACTAGATTAACAATAAATAAATATTTATCTCTTACGAAAATGTCGTATCTTTTTCTAATTCCTTTCTTATACATCAACACAGACATATTGGTTAAAACCTTATTATAAAGATGAGAATCAGTGATATCTATTTTAATGTGATCTCACCAATTGTCTCCTGTAATTAAATAACAGATTGAATTATTTTTGATAATTATGAATAATGTACTCTAAGCAATATGCATGTGTTTTGATAACTGTCCCAGGACGAAACATAATGAATAAGACTTACGAGTAAGAATATGTGCGGTTTTCATGCACATACTCGTATACTTATTAGCAACATCCTTCATAATATTGAAAAATGTAGACAGACCGGGCAAAAATTTTAGCTGTAATTCCAAGGTCTCATCACTCTAGAAATCTATTTTAGGGAACATGAAATGGTCACAATATAACAAATGGCTATATTAGTGAATCTTACTTTTTATTTACTTTTCATTTTATTCTTGATACATATTTAAGTATAAACTGATTCATATTTACTCATTTGCGTAGATTGATATCAATTTTTACTCTGTACATCCGTCTGTCCAAAAGTCAAAAATGTCTTATTTTCAGATCAATACATTTGTGTGAACAAATATTGATGAACCCAAGAATGTGCAGCTTGACTTTTGTTCTTTATCGGCCTATGGTAATGAATATGTCTGGGTAAATTTTGGGGACCACATATTATTTTCTGTTTCGTCCGTTTTTCTGTACGTCGCGAAACCGTCTGTCACAAAACAGCTGTTTTGGTTAAATCTGAGTTATTTTTGTTGATGTTTTTACGTTTTGGTACTCCCAACCCCTACGATTGTTTTGATTTTAGGGGAAGGGACCCTTATGAGGTTCCCTTGTCCGTCCGTCCAAATTTGTGCCGTGAATATCTCAAAACCTATTTGAACTCGAGTCATTCAACCTCACAGGATTGTTATTTCAGCATGTGAACTTGTGCACCTGTTGTTTTATTGGGAGTTCACACGTAGTCAAATTATGCACAAAAATAGCCTTAGTGTTTGTATCTCAAAAAGTATTTGACCTAAGATTATAAATAGATAAACTTCAACAAAACATTTAAAGGAAGCATAATAAAATCCTCCGGTTTTACGAATTGATGACCAGTCAAAGGCAGACTTATCATACTGGTAAAAACACAACGGACATTAAGATTTGCTTGTTTATATCTATTTCTAATCTTCTTTCTGTCATATGATACTGTTTTAATTAAATCATTTTGTGTGTTATCATCTAATTATTTTACAATATTCACCATTACAATAACTGTTTCTATAAATAAAACTTCCTCCATCGAGTGAAAAAAGACAGAGCAGACCGTATGCATACTTTTCAAGAAGGGTTTTTTGTTGTTGTTGTTCTTGTCCTGGTTTTTTAACATTACATAAGAATGAAATCCTAAAAAAGGTTATCATAATTAGAGCGATAATAAAACGTTTATGTTAATGAAATTTTTGTTAGATATAAAATATAAAATTAAATTTCAAGAGACATTTCTATCTCAAATTAAAAGGTGACGGACGGAGCGTTTACAAAGTCCAAAGTAGAACTTATTCTTCAGAAAAATGTACTAAATTATCATCTCTGATTATTGTTCCTTCTCTTGAGAACACTTAGAACTGGTAAGTCACACTTGACTGAGCAACTGATCGCAAAACCTGCTGTCATTACAAGCTGGTCCATCAAACTCTGTGATCTTAGAAAGTACCTCTCACGTTAAGATTAATCTTTCAAATCTGGCTGAACGCGGTCTGCGCACTACATATTACTTAACCCGAGGATGAAAAAGTGGCATTGTTGAAACATGCCAAACATCTTATTTGTCACAACGGTTAACATACGTCGTTACCTTCGAATTTATGGTCAGTATGTGAAAACAAACCCCATCTCTCATTGTCCCTGTTAAGATTTCTTTCTTTGTGCTGCGGAATTCCATTTCAGTGCATATGCGCAGAAATTTGGGCCCCCAGTCAATTGATGCCCCTATTTGCAGACTATATAGTTAAAATATCCTCTCAGTAGTGGAGGTCAGAAAACAAAAATCGACCTCCTCCTTAAATTATCGATTAAAAAATGGAACCAAATATAGACGGGGATTTACCTCCGATACCGTCTAGGCATTTAGTGTTTACATAATTTCAGCGCAGCAGAATGTTAGTAGTAATGTCCATTTCCGAGTAGTTAGGCGTTGGACTACCAACCTTGTGGTCCGGATTCGAAATCCGGTCTCGTTTCTTTTTTTAAAGTTGTTAGTTATATTGAAAATTGTTAATTTCTTTTTTTTTGTTATATTATTAGCGTAACGTTTCAAACGTCATTCAAACGTAATTTGACGTAACTGTAATGAGCGTTTTATAAATCTAGTATTCAACTAGTAAACTAGAGTCAACTCGAGCTGGTTTAGGTATGACTCTGGTCTGGAATCGTTTGGGGGAGTAATCACCTAAATCTAAATTATTTTAGTTTATAATGGTCATAGATACTCTATAGGCAAATGAGCAAACGTCCAATCTTGGGGTTCGGCATACAGATGACCAATGTTTAAAACAGACATTGCAACCAAAATTTACAAGATGTTCATTATATATTTATATAGATGTACCCTAGAAGGAACTTTTGCTATGCTTTAACTTGATTTATTAGAAAACATTAACAATAATTAGTAAGGACAACACTTCAGTTTCAAGCAATATGCTGAATCTGATCATACAAGTAACACTGAACGCGTATAAACTTAATTTAAATGTTAAGACAATGTTTCCCACAAAATTACACAATGTTTAGATTTTTCACCTAAACATTAAATTTTGTAATCAAAAGGCATGAATGAAAATGCAATTTTATCATATTCATTAAAACTATATACATATATATATATATATATATATATATTATAATATATAGCAAATAGTATCGCGACAACACCAATTATTTGATATCTTATCAGGTTAATCTGCAAAAAGGTAGGTGTAACACAGTTGATGGAAGAAATTTACTTAGACTGTTATTATGCCCCCTACGAAGGAGAAGGGTATATTGGTTTGCTCTTTGTCTGTCTGTTGGTCGGTCTGTTGATCGATAAGTAGACAATTTAGTTTACGATCAATAAATTGAAGATTCTTATGCCTACATATTTTTGTGATTTTATGTTTTTTATGTTTATTATGATGACCACATCATGACTGCGCCCTCGTGTTTTGAGAGGTATCATATGTCACGGTACGAACTTAGTCACGTAAGGGGAGAATATGTGTCAGGCAGCCGGTTAGCTCAGTCGGTAGAGCACTCACCTTGTAAGCGAGGGGTCCCGGGTTCGAGCCCCGGACTGACTGCACATTTTGCTCACTTGTGACATTCGACGCTATTTTGATGGTTCAGTAAAATGTTGAAACGAGTCGTCTGATTGGTTCAAATAAAAATAGATTTGCGAAAACAAAAATTGCAACATCGGAAATCCAAATATACATAAAGATGAATGTGAATAGGTCATCCTCAGATCTTCGTTTAGAAGATCAAGTACTTTAGTAAGATTGATGAAAGGTCAAGTTTCAATTTACTTCAGACTGACAATAGTTTCCTCTCCAAATCTAAATATCGCTTTTGCCTAAAGTGGTCAACTTTCAAAGGATGATTGCCCGAGACCAGTAGATGGCGTCTATTATTGTGGACGTCAATAAGTCAACTGTAAAGTAACCTCGAGACTGAATATTATTTCTAACGAATATATTAGGGTAAAATGTCAAGGTCACAATATACAATTTCTAATTACACACTAATTTGCCTCAAACAGGCCAGCGTGTGGGACAGATGTGTTTAATAAACAGCTCTAGATTTTAATGCTAACACCAGATAAAGGATAGATTTTTACAGGTCTTCAATGTGAACCGCCCTCTCACACTCTTGTTTCTCTTGTTTCTCACTTTTTTTTTATTGGCCAGGAAAGACACATCTTATGATTTTCTGTAGATCAAGAACGTAAATGTAACTCTACTGGAATACTTAGATACTTAGAATTCGAAAGTATCATTTGTTCTTAATCCATTAATCCTATTTCCAAATTGTGTAAATGAATTAGATTTTCATCATCATTTTGGGTTTATCCCATCGACTCTACCATTGCGCGCTACAATTTGAGACGTGTTATCTAAAGAGAAAGTAACTGGAGGGTACGTGAAAATAGTAAATAGTTTGTACATTCATGAATAATCATGTTGTCCAATACCCTTTTGTCAATAAAAAACCTTGGTAACATTTACCTGAATAACATCTGTCTTCCATCTTCTGAATACACTTGGCCTTCTTGATTGCTAAACATCTAATATATATGCAAAATGATAACTTGGCTGAAATAAAAGTAATATGACGTCTACAAACCTTTCATCAAACAAGACGACTGTTTTGATTTTTCTCCAGTGCATGCAAAGAAAGATTAGTTTGTGTGTACTTTCGAGTTCCGTTTACAATATTTCAAGACTATGCTTTCACAGAAATACATCAATTTGGATGTCTACCATTATGGTCTGATCTAAATGTTTTCTGTCGTCTGTATGTAGATAGTGAGTGTTTCGACAACGCTAGCATTACCGTATGTAATGTAAAAATGGAAATTCATTCTTTTGTAAGCATTTAGACATTTCTGCCAATTTTCCCACTGTACCGGAATCCCTGGTAGTTATTTAAGATGTTAGTTTAACGAATACACATTTGTAGCTTAATTTAATTTTGTGCAAAAATAATTGTTGAAATAATAAGATAACGGAACTAGTTTCACAAATTTTCACAGCTACAAAACTACACTTGAATGCGAAAGAAGATGAATTATAAATAATCGGAAATTCGTTGCAAAATATATTTCAGTGAAGACATGGATATATATTTATACATGTATGAACATAAAATATACGTTCCATCGTTATGAAATGTAAAAGAACTTTGGAAACTTCAAAGAATTATTTGACCTTTTTTAACATAGATATCGTGACGTTACGACATTGTAACGTCCTGACGCAATGCACGTGATGTTACGCGGGATATAATGTGGTCAAAACTATTAAAAATACACACACAAAAATGGATAATCTGTTTGTTTCGGTGTAACGTTGATATATATTCCACTCGCTGTGCCAATCGTGAAAATATTGCATTTAAAATAGGGTTCACTCAGTGAAATATATTTCGACCTTACACTAAAACAAACAAATATCTTTTATATAATGATTAGCCCGTAACTTACGACACAAGATATTGAGTCCTGAGAAAATATTGCTAATAGTAACAACCCACTCAAGACCTTTGCTATCAGATAAAATGGTAAAATGATAATTATGCGGTGAAGGAAGAGAGTCGTTCTCAGTTGAAAATATTATAGTGTAAGCAAGCTAGCTTTGCGTATAGGATACAGACTTCAGAAATTTTGATTAGAATGTCGTGCACAACAAATTATATTGAAATATTGTTCCGGTGGTAAGTTTCTGAGCCTGAAATGTACCGGGCTAAATTAGCAAAACGGCTAACGTTGTCTGAAAAGAAACGATAATGAAAGCAATTTAAAATGACATAAATGGTCGTTAGTCACTTTCATAAACCGCTGAACTGGGTTTTATTGAAACGATTGTTTATTATGGACAGTAGATTGTGCAATTAATCTTCCCTCTGATATAATGTCATTGGTTTCCATTCTTTTCTAAGTGGTACAAGATTCTGCAGGAAATTCTCATTACCATATCATCCATCGTCAGTCTTTGAAGTGTGACAGATTTATGACGACAGTGTTTGGAGAAAACATATTGTGTATTTGCACATTCCTCTGTGATACTTATTACATTAGGCAGACATTTCATGTGAGGAAAAATGGATGCATTTCGGCTGACAAGAACTCGCTCCGTTGTTGACAGGCCGTACTCGAGTGAGTTCCTTCAGCGATATTATTATTGAACCTTGTTTATTTTTTATTGTCTGTACATAACTTCTATGGTGGTCTATTTCTATGGCTTGAATGTTTAAAAGCATAATAATGCATGGCATTATAGTGCATGTATTCGCACAAACGTTTAAAATTTTGACAAACAAGTCAAAGGTGATAATTTCAGTTACTGGTTTCCGAAGGTACTAATCCTTGCCATACCAGCAGATTTCAGAATTCCAATTAATCGGATGGACCCTCTGTGGAAAGAAAAAAGCCTAACATAAAATAATTACTCTTCTTGAATTAAACGCGTGACAGAACCTTTAACTCTTTGACTAATTCTTACAGACATTCCAAAACAGTTGGTTTGCAACATATACTTAATTAAATTCAAAATAAGCAGCCATTGTTTGTGTAAGTTTTCAATAGTCTCTGCAAACAACGCTTACAGCGTACTCGCTACGTTACAATAATTTAAGGCTTTGCTTTCTCAGAAATACATCAATTTGGGAGACCTTGTTTCGTTTCTACTTTCTGTACATAACTTCTGTGGTTGCTTGAATGTTTTGAAAGGATAATAATGCCTGGCATTATAGGGCATTAATTCGCAAAAACGTTTTAAATTTTGACCAGTCAAAGATGATATGTTCAATTCCTGGTTTCAAATCTGGACTTATCTATTACCACATCAGCAACTTTCAAACTGCCCGTGAATTGAGTGGTCTTTCTTCAAAAATAGGAAATCCCAACATAGAACATTACTCTTCTAGATTTAGAAGCGTGACGGAAACTTCAACTGTTTGACTATTTTTTTACAAACATTCCAAAACAATTGGTTTGCAACATATACATATGTACTTAATTAAATTCAAAATAGCCTTGAAAAACAAGCAGTCCATGCTTTTGTGTAAGCGCCCCATTTGCGATCGCCTGGAAACAACGTTTTCAACATACTCGCTATGAGGTATGGCTGATCTAGTTTCACCGTTCAACTGCATTCGTCAAATTCCAAAACATATTTACTGACGAATGTACTGGAATGATGTTTTCTTTAAACTTTCAATATGTTATATTACGGTTTACTTCTTGCGCGTAGAAACAAACACTTATTACAGAGCTTAAATCCTAGTATGTTGCAGTAATAGGGAAAATATTCGTTTAAAACACTCTTCATGGTTGTATCAATCTCTCTATTTCATTTATTGTGCCTGGAGCTTTTCAATATTTTACTACATATACGTTAGCCGGATCACCATTAATATCTTAACACTTTGCATTAATGTTATTTGCCAATATATAAATGAAGTTCTGTTACGAGAGCACAGAACCGACATTAGTTTCTAGAGTTTTTGTACATTAGATTAAGGAATGAGACCGCGGTCTATATCATTACCAAAACGTGTGTTGAAACATTAAAATTGTGATTATTTTCACATTTTAGGTTAGTGCTATATTAAATACATTATTTACAGTTTCAGTCTAAAGCCATTTTATGAGACTGCATTTCCAGACCTGTATTTTCAAGTTAAGTTGTGAAACATATCCAGGGATTTATTCATTATTTTACTTTGGAATATCAGCTTTAAAAGTTTGAAAGAAAATACCGATTTGTCATTGAGATTTTGGCCCGGTTTCGACCCCAAATAGACATAAAAAAGAAAATGGTTTCTGTTCTAAGTCAGTTCGAGTCTGGTACAAATACAAATTGCAAATGACAATATTAGCATATTGTCCTATTTTCCTAACAATGCAAATATATCATCACGAATCCTTTAATTATAATGCTGACATATAAATACTAACCATTTCTGTGTATTTTAGACGCATTCTCTAATGACAGGTAATGCATAATGTTATGAGAAATCTGAAAACGTTGAGGCCTCTCCACAAATCCGTAACATTTAGTACTTTTGCTCACAAATTCATTACCAAAGCTCATCGGAATCATCACATATTCTTCATGAAACTGACATCTCTAGTCGTGATAAATTGATAAATGAAATTGAAAAAAAACACCAAGAAATTGAACGATTTATTGAAAATATGATTACCAAGTAGAAATCAAATGTTATTTTTAATTACTAATACGAAAAAAAAGGTATTTTCTTTTTCACAAAACACAGAAATTGAAATGTTTTTGGAACTATCATTTTCGTTACATTTTTATATATTTTATCTACAGAGCAGCTCAAGCGGAAAATTTATTCTTCTCGATCCTCGGAGCGAGTCGGTCATCTTTCGGAGGATTTATGAGGACATCCTTGAAGCTACTCGAGATGAAATCCAAATTGCTTAATACACACCTGTACTGATTTCTTTTGTTGCCGAGGAATTTCCTGAATGACTTCGAGACGAACATATAATTACCTTTCATGACTTTTATTGGCGGTTGACAGATTCCACGTTACGCGGAACACAAAAATATATTTTATATAATGATATGTCAAAATACAATGTCACAAATGATATTGTAATGTAAGACAAATTCATTTAGAGATAATATCACTTATTAACAAATTAAAACGCATAAAAGAATTACGTGTCTTTTTTTCTAATTAGTGACTGATCATCTGCCCCTGAGGGTAATTTAAAAACGCAATTAGCAAAAACGTAATGACCAAAATGTTAAAATATATGAGCCGTGCCATGGGAAAACCAACATAGTGGGTATGCGACCAGCATGGATCCAGACCAGCCTGCGCATCCGCGCAGTCTGGTCAGGCTCCATGCTGTTCGCTTTTAAAGCCTATTGGAATTGGAGAAACTGTTAGCGAACAGCATGGATCCTGACCAGACTGCGCGGATGCGCAGGCTGGTCTGGATCCATGCTGGTCGCATACCCACTATGTTGGTTTTCCCATGGCACGGCTCATATAACGTAATTATTTTCAGACGAAAAGTATTCCTTTATTTCAAACTATTGACAATTTGATAATTTGCAATAACAACATTAAAACGGGCTTATTTTTAAGAAAATATTCTGCTATATAACTTGATAAATAGTGCAAAAAATAAATAAGAAAAACTGTACAAGGAAATCTGTGCAAATACCAACAGTATAAATTCATAGAAACGCAAAATGATAAAGAAAAAAAAAAAACATTTTACACATGAAAGATATTTTGCTATGTATTTTATAACAATAAGTGCTCTCGGACATGGCACGAATGACCCATAAGTCAGAATCAAAATATTTGAATTGAAGTAGTCGAATTTCAATATGAAAAAAATGGTATGTCGATAAATAAATATCAAATGTGTGGAAAATAAAAAAGAACAAAATTTTGCATAATTATTTGTTTTCTTATCAACTTGATTACATGCAATGAACACATTTATCACCCTTTTTTGGATGTGATGTCCTTTTATCTTGTTTCTTTTTTCATTTAATCTATTCGTCATTTTGTAAATGTGTGTTGTACAAAATGTTCGTGGATTTTACGGTAAAAATGTATAAACAACAACATTTTGATTTAAATAATGTAAAAGAACCAAATAATGCAGTATTCATTTATTTTGTTAATATTCCTTTGAAATTCCTCCAACTTTTAACTTAAATTTGAAAAAAAAAATATTTTGAAAAATGATTACAAGCTTTTCTGACACCACGTTCTTTCGGTCTGTTTGTCGGCCGGTTGGCCAGTCTGTAACTATTTGATTTTCGAGCAATAAACAGAAAATGCTTGGACACCCAGTAGCACAAAGTATTCATAACATGGTACGCCGCTTAACCCTACGTTCGTCAAAAACATAGAACGGTGCATTTGTCAGTAGATGGACCTGATTCTTTTGGTTCAGTAGTTGAATGGTCAAGGTATGCTCATTCACTAAAGTACACTTTGACGTACAGTCGCGCACAGTCGTCAAGTACACAGAACGATTGTCTGTGGTCAAAAGATGACCCCTTTTGTTCGGAGCCAGAAGACCAAAGTTTAAGGTAGCATTGACATTGACACCGAAAATTGTTTTGTTAAGTAGCCAAAGTACGCTTTAGCCTTTTCTCATCAAACTTCATACGTTGATCGCTTGTAATCTGTAGAAAACCAAGGTTATTTTGGAGTTCAAAAGGACAGAGGTAACGGTCATACTGGCTATGAGGCTGGAAGTGTTTGCCGCCCATTCATTAAAGAGCGCTTTTGCCTACAGTCGCCAATGTTCGTAGGATGAGTGCATGTACCCAATAGTTAACCTTTATTGTTTTGGTAGTCGATAGGGTAGTGGTCAATGTCACAATATTGTCAAAACTGAAAATAATTTCTGATCCTTCTCTGGAGAAAGTTTAGGCCTATGACTCTAAAACTTGACGATTGTCTCTAGTCAGTATATGGCCCAGTCGGTTTTAGTTTATTACGTCAAAGGTCAAATGTCACAGCATACAAATTTATACTACACAAACCGCAGCGTCCAGCATAGGGGAAATGTGTTGTATAAACACCTCTAGTTTAATTTTGCTTTTCATATAATTAGGTGATTGCCAACAGACAGTGGTGTTTGTGAAAGTTTATGTGTCTCTTTCTTTTGTAGCTGTCAAAAATCGCTGTACGAAAAATCAAACACACTTATGTTCAATTGTTAATATTTACACATTCGTTTCGTTGTCTTACATTGTATGTGTGAAAATAAACGCAGACCGTTATAAAAACATTACATTTGTCTTTTTACAACTTTCATAGTTAGATAAATACAACTACTAAATAATTAAATAAAACATTTAAATCAGTTTTCCACTTTCACTTGTATATCAAATATTTACCTTGTGGCTTTTTGTGCAGGTTGTGTCTGTTATTTGCCATATTTGTCACGTCCTGCGATTTATCCAATACTTTTTACCACTGTTGATAAAATAATTTAAGTCTCAAAATTCAAAGAAAAAGGCAACAACATTTCTTATTTGATAGCCATCGTAGGTTATTTCACTATAGAGACCATGATTGCCGTACGTTTTATTCATCAATAGTGGCTACACATAAGTTAGCTCAACGAGAAAATCTCCTTCCGATAGAAGAACTGTTTAGTTCTGTATAAGGTGACGCAATTTGTCTTGGCACATTCTCCGATTGGTTGCATTGGGAATCGATAATTGAGAAAGTTTTGTTTTGTCACCTAATCTTTCCGAATTAGATATATATATATTAGGACAGCCTAAATAAATCTAAGTCCATTTCTTGCGGTTAATACGGCATGCTATTAGGTTCTGCGAAGCTTAAATGCTCTTGCAATTTATTTAGCGAAGTTTCTAAAGAAAAATATATGATGAAGAAGATACATTTTCCGATTTCTTTTAATGTGTTTGAGAAAATGCCTTTTGAACAGTGCAAGTTCAAAACGTATGTCACTAAATTTTAACCGTACTACCGACAAGTGTTGCTTCCATTTCTGGTCCTTTCGGATAACGGATACTATTCATTGTTACTGTACATAAAATTTCTGCACTTTATTGCGTTCAATGATGGAAAAATGTTTTTTGTACAATGCAAAAACTAAAACCTACAAACGATTTTGAACAAGAACTAGATTATTTCGAACGTCACAGTTCTTTTGATAACTATCTCTATGTAAGTTCCCTTAGACACATTTCTCAGTAGACATCACTGTAATGTAGAATTGTGTGACTCATTGTCAAATTGTTTTGACTGTTCTTATTTTCTTTAAGTAATGAGTGGCTTACGTATCATTTTCTACCAAAGGTAAGCATATCATTACATTGTTATAAAAGAAGAATAGAATATAACTATGACTTTCTTTTGAATTTCTTTTGAGGTACAATAACATCCACAGATCCTAAAAACATTAGGATTATCAATTTTGTTCTCGTGCGTGCGCAGTTTGATAGTTAGCTGCAAAATATATAGTTCTCTGTCGCCATTATCGTGTATCACGGTATACAAGCAGAATCCATAGCTGCTAAAAGCATACCATTTTCGTGAAAATAAATTCTTACTTTCATCATTTTGCAGATAATGCCATATTGTTTTAGTTGTAACATTTGATATGTTTATCCTTGACTATTTTGATCAACAAACGTAACTGTATCATTCCTTAAAATAATCTCAACATTTTGAGAGAAGAGTAAGTTGGATTTTACGGCGAATCGAACAAATATATCTTATACCACCGAGAAAAATGAATTGAAAACGTAGAAAGAAAAGCATTCACTCAAAGAAACATATTTCGACCATATACTGAAAGAAGCAAATATCCTCTATGAAATGATTAGGCCGTAATTTACGACACAAGATACTGAGTCCTGAGAAAACATTGCCAATAGTAACAACCCACTCAAAAGCTTTGCTATCAGATAATGGTAACCAAGTACTTTCAAATTGATCACTATTTAGTGTAGGAAGAGTGGTTCTCAGTTGAAAATAGTATAGTGCAAACTAGCTAGCTTAACATATAGGATACAGACCAATTTAAAGTAGTTACATTTTGATATACGGTGTGTGCGTTAGCAAGTTGCTGGAATACTGCTTATATATCAGACATCTTTGTTTTCAATTCTTTCCAATAAACTAAACTTCAGAAAATTTGATTTGTATGTCGTGCACAACAAATTATCTCGAACAATTGTTCCGAATACAATGACCAAAAGTACAAGTAAAACCCGTATTCAGTGCTTGTTAGTCACTTTCATAAACCGATGAACAGGGTTTTATTGAAACTGCTTATTACGGACAGTAAAATGAACAATCAATTGTCCCCTAGTGTAATTTCTTTGGTTTCCTTCTTTTATAAGTGGTAAAAGATTATACAGGAAATTCTGTGATTTCAAATCCAACATTACCATATCGTTCATCGTCAGTCTGTGTTAAACATTAATATCAATTTGATAAAATTGCAACGAAAAAAAAAACGATTTATCAATTTGTGCAACAGATCAATAGAAATAATGCTTTGTAACTGAAAAAAGTGAAAATCACAATCATGATAGTCAGTAAAATGAAAAACAAACTCATACGAAGAGCCTTCAACACTAGTGGTCAACATACTTATTAGCTTTTTAAATAAGCCAATACATATAGTAGTACTGACAACTTCAAAGGAGGTTTTCAATGATGGAATATGGATGTAAACCATACAACAAAGATACAAAAACGGGTATATGATCACGTCTTGGGAAGTCAATCACTCACAGAGATGATTTCTTGCAAGCTTCGGTAACGGATTTGTGAGCACAGTATTTATCACGTATTTCTTTATGAATTATGTGTTATTCACTGCCATCGAAAATACAAGTTGGTTGTCATTTCACAAAATTAATATGTTTGTTAAATATTTAACTTTGTTGATATTACAGTTTTGTTTTGCTTTTTTTGCCTCAAATAAGTAACTATCATTGAACAGATTAGGTAAATAGCAAAACAAAACATTTATTGTCATTATGTTTTAGATAAAGGCACTGACCTCCAGATTTTGGCTAAACAATGATCTTTCTTTCAAACTGAAGTTTGGTAATATTATCAAAATTAGAATATGAGCTTTTGTTTCTTAAGTATTTTAAACGTAAAAAATCAAGAAAAAAAGATGACCGCCTCGGGTATTGAATCCGGACCGCCGCGGCAACAAAGAAGTTTTCCGCGTGGTTACAAACGCTTTTCGGTTTTCATCGTAAAAAGTAATAAAAACAACTAATTCTCATGTGTTTCCGTTACATAGACTGTCAGTAATTAAGTTTCAAAGCAGTCTTAAGAAATACAGCATTAATTTCCAGATATCTATATCTTCTTTTTCCGTTTTCGAACGATTTGGAGGTCAGTGTCCCTTAAAGTCACTACTTTCGCGATAAGCCAGTTTTTTATGTCACTGATTTCTAATTAAAGTATGACAGATTTATGACGACAGTGTTTGGAGTAGACATATTGATTATTTGGACATTCCTCTGTGATACGAATTACAAGAGACAGACATTTCATGTGAGAAAACGGATACATTTCGGCTGTCAACAACTCGCTCCGTTGTTGACAGGTCACTCGAGTAAGTTCCCTCGTCGATATCATTATTGAATCTTGTTTCTTTTTTACTGTCTGTACATAACTTCTATGGTGGTCTATTTCTATTTCTTGAATGTTTGAAAGTATTTTAATACCTGGTTATATAGCGCATTTATTCGCACAAATGTGTTAAATTTTGACAAGTCAAATCTGTACTAATCTATTACCATACCAGCAGCTTTCAAATTGCCCATGAATTGGATTGACTTTCTTAAATTGGGGAAAGATTTATTTTTCTGGAGTTAAACGCGTGACAGAAACCTCAACTCTTTGACTATGTTTTACAAACATTCCAACATTAAAAAAGACATGCAACTTGTACTTAATTAAATCCAAAATTGCCTTGAAAAATAAACAGTTCATACTTATGTGTAAGCGTCATTTTCGATAAGCGTCATTTTCGATAGCCTCTGGAAACAACGTACTAGCTACGAGATATGGTTGATCTACTTCCATCGTTCAACTTCACCCATCAAATTCCAAAGCATATTAACCGACGAATGTACTGGAATGGTGTCTTCTTTAATCCTTCAATATATTGTATTACGGTATATTTCTGGCGCGTAGAAGCAAACGCTTGTTACAGAGCTTAAATCAGTGTATATGGCAGTAATACGGCAAATAGCTGTTCTCGTAACAGAAAGTCAATGATATTGGTGAAGCACATATGATTCAAAGCTGAAGATATCAATGTTTATCCGGCTAACGTGTATTAAAATATTAAAATGATTCATGCTATTAAAATGAAAATGGAATTATTGGTACAACCATCAAGAATGTTCTAAACACAGAACCGACATTAGTTTCTAGAGTTTTTGTACATTAAATTTAGGAATGGAACCGTGGTCTATATTATTGCCAAAAACGTGTGTTGAAACATTCAAAGTAGGATTATTTTTACATTTTAGGTTAGTGCTATGAAAAATTATTTTTAATTCCAGCTTAATGCCATTTTATGACACTATACTTACCAGTATAATGCATTTCTATACATGTATTTTCAAGTTAAGTTGTTAAAATTTCTGGGGATTCATTCCTTGTTTTACTTGAGCTTTTCAGCTTTAAAATTTGGAAAGAAAATACGGGTTGTCATTGAGATTGTGGCCAAGTTTCGACCCAAATAGACATTTCTATTTCAAAGCTATTAAAATGAAAATGGAAATGTGAATCTGCGCAACTTCGGTTGGTCAATGATCTTCTAAGTGGTATGGAGAAAAAGGAAGTCACGGCCCTTATTGCGATTGACTTAAGTGCGGCATTTTACACTGTCTACCACGACATTCTTCTAGATGTCCTAAAAGCACAATATGGCGTCTGTGATACAGCTATTCAATGGGTAGACTCCTATTTAAGGCCTTGTAAGATTAATACAACAATGTATATTCATCAGACCGCCATCTTGAATGCAGTGTGGCCCCAGGGCAGTTGCCTTTGTCCGTGACTGTATCTCACCTATGCTGGAACTCTTTTTGATGTCATTCCAAAATCCATACCAGTCTACGGTTTTGCTGATGATCATATAGCAAATAAAAGCTTTCGTCCTATATGTGTTTCCGTAGAGTCACAAGCGATCGGAGACCTTGAAAGGAGCGCATTTATAATCAATGACTGGATGAATAGAAACAAACTGAAAATGAACACTTCCAAAACTGAGTTTATCATGTTTGCATGGTAGCAGACCTTAATTGAACAAATGTTTTACAAATTCCATTAACATTGCTGGTGGTGATTTCAAACGTGAAAGCACAATTAGATATCTCGGTGCATTTCTTGACGAAACCTTGAACTTTAAAGATCATGTAAATCGCAAATGTCGTACAGACATGTTGAATTACCTACGAATTAAGAACATCCGAAAATACTTAACAAAAGCAGCCACTGAAATTTTAGTTTTGTCTCTAGTTATTTCACATCTGGATTATTGCAATGTCATACTGTATGGTGTAGCTAACTGTAAGATGCAACGTATTCAAAACAGGTGCGCAAACCTTGTCCTTAACAGGAGGAAATTTGACAGTTCTAAACAAGCATTGTCTTATTTACATTGGTTGTTGGTGAAAGCAAGAATTGAGTTCATGATACTTTCTTTCATGTGTAGCTGTCACACTGGCAGAGCACCTCTGTATTTAACAGAACTGCTTACAAAGTATATTCCTAGTAGACAAGGTTTGAGATCGTCTGAAAATTCTGAATATCGTTATGTTGTTCCATACAAGTGCAAAACATTCAATAATAGAAGTTTCTGTACTATTGGTCCAAAACTTTGAACTGCCGTTAGAACTACGCAAAAGTAAATCACTTGACACATTCAAAAAATATCTTAAGACACTGTATTTCAGAGATTTCACGGCATTGTTTTAAATTTTTTGATAACTGTTTATCATGCGAAAACAGCAGGTGATAGTTCTTAAATTTTTGTAAAAGGTTTTACATTACAACATTTATATTGCCAAGGTTTGTTTAATAAACGCACTTGTTGTTAAGGCTCTATGGGTAGGGTAGTGTGTAGTATTTCTTTCTTAAATAGTATATGATGGCACCATTAACCAGGGGGTTTGAACCTCTATATGCAGCTTGTCTGGTCGTACAAGATGCTTTAACCACTGGTATTTGCAATAGGGGTAAAATTACCTCAAGGGGAGGGGTACGGTCTTGACTGTTTCTTACAATAAGGCTGTTATTATTATTATTGTCATTATTAATATTGTTATAATAACTATTATTATTATTATGTACAACGCCATAGAATATATCATTGCATAAAAATAGGCGTTTAATCGAATTATTCAGTTTCAGTTTCAGTTTAAAGCAGTTCAAGTCTGAAAAATCTACAAATTACCGATGATAATGTTAGCATATTGTCCTATTTTCCTTACAATGCATATATAGCCGTGCCATGAGAAAATCAACATAGTGGCTTTGCGACCAGCATGGATCCAGACCAGCCTGCGCATCCGCGCAGACTGGTCAGGCTCCATGCTGTTCGCTTTTAAAGCCTATTGGAATTGGAGAAACTGTTAGCGAACAGCATGGATCCTGACCAGACTGCGCGGATGCGCAGGCTGGTCTGGATCCATGCTGGTCGCACACCCACTATCTTGGTGTGCTGGTCGCACACCCACTATGTTGGTTTTCCCATGGCACGGCTCATATATCATCACGAATCCTTTAATCAAAGTAAACATAATGATGAAATATCAATACGTACCATTATTTAGTATTTTAGACACATTCTCTAATGACAGGTAATGTATATCATTATGAAAAACCTGATAACGTCGAGGACTCGCCACAAATCCGTAACATCTAGTACTATTGCTCACAAATCAATTACAGATGCTAGTTAGAAATCATCACTTCATGAAACTGACATCCCTAGTCGTGATAATTAAAATTTCAATAAAACACAAATGAAATGAATGTTTTTTTTTTGAAAATATGAATACAAAGTAGGGATCAAATGATATTTTACGATTATTAATATGAAAAGAAAGAAAGATATTTTTTGTTTCACTAAAGATATGTTTTCGTTACATTGTCTATGTATATTATATACAGATCACCTCAAGCGGAAAACATTTTCAACTAGATGCCCAAAACGAGTACAAAGGCTCCGCTAGTCAGCCATCTTCCGGAGGATTTATGTGAAGTCACTCGGAGGACATCCTTGAAGTGACTGTAGATTAAATCCAATTAGCTTAATACACACCTGTGTTGATTTCTTTTGTTGCCGATGAACTTGACTGAATTTCATCGAGTGACTCCAAGACGAATATATACAACTAGTAATTACCTTTCACGACTTTTATTGGCGTTTGATAGATTCCACGTTACAAAAAGTACGTTGATTATATACGCGTAAAATATATAAACAATATGTTGATTTAAATAATGTAATATAACCAAAAATGCATTTTTTATTTATTACGTAAATATTCCTTTGCAATTCCTTCAATTAATATTTGAAAAAGCCATTTCTCTTTTGAGAAATAATTACAAGCTTTTATGCCACCACTCCTAACTTCGAAAAAGTGTTTTGCTCGTTCTCTGTCGGTCTGTTCGTCGGGTAGTTGGTCAGTCTATAACTATCTGGCTTCCGAGCAATAAACAGAAAATGCTTGGACACAAAGTAGTCATACCATTTCATAGTATGCCGCTTTAGCCTACATTCGTCAAAAACAGTACGGTACATGTGGTCGGTAGATGCGCCTGATTGTTTGGGTTCAGTAGGTCAGTGATCAAGGTATGCCCAATAACTAAAGTACACTTTGACGTACAGTCTTTAAGTATACTGAATGATTGTCTGTGGTCAATAGATGACCCTTTTTGTTTTGGTGTCAATAGAACAAAATTTAAGGTTAAAATGACATTGGTACTGAAAATTATTTTAAATATGTTAAATAATTAAAGTACGCTTTAGCCTATTCTTATCAAACTTCATATGTTGATTGCTTGTGATCTGTAGAAAATAAAAGTTGTTTTGGTGGTCAGAAGGACAGAGGTAAAGGTCACACTGGCCTGAAGGCTGAAAATGTTTTCCGCTCAGTAATTAAAGAGCGTCGTCAATGTTCGTAGGATGAATGTATGTACCCAGTAAGTAACCGCTATTGTTTTTGTAGTCGATAGGTTAGTGGTCAATGTCACAGTATTGTCGGGACTGAAAAGTATTTATAATCATTCTCTGGAGAATGCTTAGACCTATGACTTTAAAACTTGACGATTGTCTTTAGTCAGTATACGGCCTAGTTGGTTTTAAGGCATTAAGTCAATAGTCCATGTAACAGCATGCAAAACTATACGAACAGTAGCGTCCAGCAGGCCAACATAATGGAAATAAGTGTTGAATAAACACCTCTGTTTTAAGTGTGCTATTCTTATCATTAGGCCAACAGACAGTGGTGCTAATGCACGTGTATATGTCTCTTTGTTTGGCAGCAACACACCTATGTTCAATGTTATATTTGATGTATATTTATATTTCGTGTCTGTTTTCTTAACTTCAATAAAATCTGTCACATTGTCTTATATGTGAAAGAACAACCGCTGACCAATATGAAAACGTTACATTTGTCTCTTTACAACGTTTATAGTCGCTATTAATGGAGAAAAAAATAATTAGAAAGAGACAATTACAAACAAAAATAGATACAGGTACAAAATAATGTATTCTAACATTCAAATTAATTTTCTGAAACTTTTTAACTTGTACTTGTGTAACAAATATTTACCTTGTGGCTTTTTGTTGTGCAGATTGTGTCTGTTATTTGCCATATTTGTCATGCCCAGTCACTTATCCAATACTTTTTACCACTGTTAATAGAATAATTTAAGTCTAAAAGTTCACAGAAAAGGAAACAACACTTCTTGTTTGAAAGCCATCGTAGGTTATTAAACTATAGAGACAATTATTGCCGTACGTTTTATTCATCAATAGTGGCTACACATAAGTAATTTAGCTCTACGAGAAAATCTCCTTCCAATAGAAGAACTGTTTAGTTCTGTATAAGGTGACGCAATTTTTCTTGGCACATTCTCCGATTGGTTGCATTGGGAATCGATAATTGAGGAAGTTTTGTTTTGTGACCTTATCTTTTCCAATTAGATATATATTAGGACAGCCTAAATAAATCTAGGTTCATTCCTTCTGGTTAATACGGCATGCTTATAGGTTTTGCGAAGCTTAAATGCTCTTGCAATTTACTTAGCGAAGTTTCTAAGGAAAAAATATATGATTAATGAAGATACCTTTGTCGATTTCTTTTAAGATAATAAACGTGTTTGAAAAAATGCTTCTTGAATAGAGCAAGTTCAAAAAGTATGTCACTGAACTTTAGTTGTACTACCGAAGTGCTGCTTCCATTTCTGGTCCTTTCCAGTCATGTAATACTGTACTTTTTATCGTTACTGTACAATAGATTTCCGCACTTTGTTGCGTTCAGTGATCACAAAGGCTCTTCCCGTAGATGTTTTGTGGAAAATGCTTTTTGTACAATACACTTTGCAAAAAACTGAATAACTAGAGAGACATCATTGTGATGTAGAGTTGTGAGACTCATTGCTAAATTGTCTTGATTGTTCATACGAGTGTCTTAGGTATCATTTTTTAGCAAAGGTAAGCATACTTTTTATATTGTTTTAAAACAAAACAAACGGAAGACTATAACTGTGATAATTTCCTTTGAGGTACAATGTCATCCTCAGATCTTAAAAACGTTAGGATTAATAATTATGTTCTCGTACGTGCTGCAAAATATATAGTTGTATGTCGCCATTATCGTGTGTCACGGCATACAAGTGGAATTCGTAGCTGCTTTGCGTTAGTTAAAAGCATACAACTTTCGTGACATTCATAATACATTCTTACTTTCATCATTTTGCAGATAGTGCCGTATTGTTTTAGTTGTAATATTCGACATGTTTATCCTTGAATATTGTGATCAACAATGGTAAATGTACTATTCCTAAAAATAATCACAAATTATTCTTCCCTGATGAAGGCTTAACGCCGGAACGTTGGAAATTAATAATTATCTATGAACAAACGCTACACGTGTTGTTGTTGATTTTTCCTGTTTTTATTAAAATAATAACAACATTTTGAGAGAGCGAGTAAGTTGGATTTTACGGCGAATCGATCAAGCTGTCTTATGTCAACGAGAAAAAAAACTGAAAACGTAGAATGAAAAGCTTCGCTAAAATTTAATGTCATTTATTTTAAAACATATAAAGTTGAAAGTATCTTTCGTTAATATAGCGATACGTATGTAAGAAGGGTATGTCCTGTTCAAATTTTATAACGGATTCCCATTAGTTTTAAAAAGAATACAGTTGTAAGCCATCAAGCAATATAACACCAGAAATGAGTTAGGAATCGAGAGAAATCCGGTAAAATACAGCGATTTGGCGAACAAAAGTCATTTATTTATTTCAGCCTGTCGTAGAACTTAATGAAACTAGATCTTAAAACTGCGATAACAGCCGCATTATATTGAATACAATCAAAGAATAGGAAACATTTTTAAGTCTCCAAATATAAAGAAATTCTTTCACAGGAATAACAACGAAAACCTGTTTTTGACGCGACGCCGACTAGTACTTTGTTTTTGCAGAATCATTTTGAAAATATGGTATACAGTCACGACAACAAGCACAGAAAATGTACCTTGAACGCAGGACTATGGAACGCCAGAGCCTTATCTTATGTTAGATGAATACGAGGTGTATTTTTTATGTAGAATAGTATCTTCTCAAGATCTTGTTATGTCTTGTTAATTACTGTGTTGTCATGTTGCTTTGCAATGCTATCATGTCTAATGTATGTACTATTTTGCCAGAGTGACATATTATTTTGTTAAACGACCATCATATTTTCTTAAAGCAACATGCCAACATGCCATCATGTCCAGTAAATATACTTCTACTCTTCGTCACTCTTACAAGATAGTTTACACACTGGACATAATAGCATGCTATTTGGCGAATAATTAGATTTGTTTTAACGGAGTGAAAGTGATTTACTTAAAGTTATCGAGTGACTTCATATCTATATTTTCTCAACAAAATCGACCACTTCAACGTCCGTGTAGTAAAATGCTTCTATTATTTGAAAAGTTTTCAATTTTTGCTTTTATGGAAGTATGGTGGCTTTAAGTATGATAAACAAATCTCTAGGTACATATTAACCACAAGATGTCACCTCGCAAGAACCTACAAAGATCTATAGCTACATACATTTTTTCACATGAACGAGACAAATGATTTTAAAATAGGTGACTTTTGGGACTCAACAGGAGTTTGAATGAATAGGAAAGTCTGCTGTTGAGAGAAAGTCTAGAGTTGTTTCGGAAAGTTACAAGATCATATTTGATGTACAAATTGATATATTAACAGATAAATGACGCAAACACACGGACAAAAAGGATACACAAACACTATCAGATTAGTACTGATCTTCGGACATATAACCATAATAGCCAATCAGAAATACATTTCTTGATAAGTGTATTAAAACACTATTGCTATTCGGACATATAACTTAAGAAACCTGTTAGAAATACTAGAATCAAGAATCTAAGTATATTAACAATTTTCCTTCTTATACACAAGTATCGGTTAATACAAGGATGAAAGTCGCATTTTACATTTAACAAATATTCCTACAACAGACCAATCTGACTAAAGTACTTGATCTTCTAAACGAAGCGTAATAGGATATGTACTTTAGTCAGATTGACAACAGACATGCCTTGAAATAAGATGAAAGAACATTATAGCGATATGATGATAAGATGTCAGCAGTCACATCTTATATCTGCCAACAACATAGCGCCATTAATAACAACTTGTCTTCGTATCTCTTTGTAGCAACTTTCGGTCGGCTTACTTTTGTTCATACAATTCTTATTTTGTTTACACTTTAAAGAGGCATACCCTATAACTTCTGCACCCGGAAACCGTCAGAACTTGATTTACTTACAGAAAATTTATAGACGCCGATCCAAGATCGCTGGACCTTATCATTCGCCCAAAATTCTCGATTTTTGTCACTTTAGTTTTGCGCCACCGCAACACCTACAGTGCGCTTATCCGGGCGTAGCAGTCGAAAGGGGGTAGGTTGCAAGCTAACAGGGGTACCGTTGGATAGATATTGGAACACTTTATTGTTCTTACAAAAACGATTATCAGTCTTACTAATGTAAAATTTAAATCAGATATATTTCTTGTTGTTGTTGTACAATAAGAGGGTGGATAGCGATTTATTACAAAATGTCACTAAATTGCTGTTTTCGTGCCTAAAATGATATTTTTCGATTCAAGTTATTCTGTGAAATTTCATTTATTTATTTTAGGTTCATTGATCTAATGATATAGGTTCTACTATATCTACTCCCCTCGTTATAGGGTTTGCCCCTTTATACCTTATTTTATTGCTGAAAATAAAAATAAAAATTATTTACATCATACTTTTTCATTTAAAATAAATAATTTGCATCTTTGATTTCAACGGCAGTTGACCTTTGGTGGAACCTTGTTTATTATTCTTATGCGGAGCGCTATATAATTGCTTAGTTTAATAACCCTTTCTAAATATGATAAAGAACTTACAATAAAATCAATTTACCCATGACCTCCTAATTCGTTATAAAGGTAAATTATTATCAGCTGGACGATTGATCTTTTACTGTTTCCAAATAATGATGAAGGTCCTGGCCTGCTATATAGCGCCAAAAAGTTCAGCTTCATGTTCGCATTCAGATTATTATTCCAACATTTCAATCAGACCTATGCTTTATAATTATGAGTCGATATATGTTTGCTAAGATGGACAGCTTGTCAGTGTGATCGAACACCTAATGCAGTGGAACGAAACAAAGGAATTATGCAACCTCGAAAAAATCGAATTACAGTGTCTTCTTATAGTCATTTGCATTGTTTCTTCACATCTTTATATGCTTCAGTTTGACATAAAATTGAACTGAGCGATGTATATGTCCAGTTTTAAATTTATTCGTAATAACAATTCCCGTCCAATCGGGAAATTTATAAAACAAAAATCACACCACTTTTATACAAGTGGCATGCTTTAAATACGTAATATCTTAAATGCACACGAAATATATGTCCAAGAAAGTATATTAACTTTTAATATCGCTTATGTTAAAACGTGTTTGTATTGCACCATGATGGGGTGGGGGTGTTGGGGTTGGACGGGCGAAGGTGGGGGCGTACTTAGATTTGCCCTTGTCCGGATATTTATCCGTACGTCCAAATGTCTTTTAAGATTTTTTGTGGACTTTTATACGAACTTCACGCAGTAAGGCCAGAGTTAAGGTTATTGAATTAGTCAAAACTATGCATTAAGGGTCTACAATTTTGCGTCGCACATATCTCAAAAAGTGTTTGATCTGATCATTAATATTTATAGGAATATTTATATGAATGTTTTCCAGCAAGCGAAGTTGTGTGGTTTATTTGTGATTTATCTCCGCCTTTCCTCTTCTCATCTCATGCCCCTTCCCCAAAATATATTTAAATAACATAATAAGTGACTGCAAGTTGGAGCACAGCTATACTTACAAGATGCCTGTTTGTAAAAGAGTTATAACATGTCATAGAAAAGTTCTATGTTTAGTCATACTCTCATGTGCTTTTACTGAAAGAAAATTTCAACATAAGGTTTAGAATGCCGGATAGGATACGTTTAAATCTAAAAAATCATGTTCCCTCACGTTACTGCTCCTGATTAGAAATTAATTATGTAGGCCACTCTATTCACGCGAAAACTCAATTTATATAGTAAAATTCAATCAAGTACATAATTATGTCACTTAATTTTTATATAACAATATTTCAACATTTTCCATCTATTTATTTTTCAATATTATTTCAACAGTGATTGATTAAAGAGTTCCTACAGCAGTGGACGCACAGTTGTTGAGGTACGTACAAAGTGTTTGTTCTTCCTTTCGTGCATCTTAGCTGACACTGAAGCCAATTCTTGAATACATTCAACAATGAAGTAAGCAATATACAAGTTTTGTACGTTTGCTTGCGGAAGGTTTTTAAATGCCTTTCGTTTGTTGTTAATGACTTTGTGACATTTGATATCAAGGTTGACTCACGTTTTTAATCGAGATTTCCAATTGACATCCGACCATGAATGTAAATAAAGAAATAATAAACTGAAATATTAAACATTTAAATTTTCCCTCGGCAAGGAAAATCCCGGATGACAGGTAGTGAATATGAAATAAATATCGCAATTTTCTAGAGTGACAGTTAATATTGTTAACAGGAGTAAAACGCTGTAAACCGAAGCATTACAAGAATTGTTTTCTAAATATTATAACAGTCTGTTATATATACAATAAGTTAGACAATCTATGATTTATAAGGGAGTTTTGCACTGGCAATCGAATTGAGGTATAATGAAATATACATATCACATTGCTCTAAGTGGGACGATTAATATTTTCAATATTAAGTATTTCTCCGGATGTTGACAATAGTACTGTCCCATGAAAAGCAATGTGATAATTGTTTTTAAAAACATTATTTCGAAACTTGAAAAGAATTGTAATGCGCACATTAAATCAATTATTTGAATAATTATTTAACTAGTTCTAGCCTACTTAAGACGTAAACATCTTTACTAGGCATGCAAATCGTGAACTACTCCCACTGTCTCTGGCAGTTAAATTTTTCCATGCTTTGACAGTATGTTTTGCTAAAATTACCATAAAAAGTAATAACTAGATGGCAACATTTTTTATAGAATGAAAAAGAATAATGATTTGATAGGGAGTTTTGAATAGACAAAATTAGGAAAAATGAAGACAAATATTCAATAATACATCAAGCTTCTAATCTTTCAAGCTTTACTATATTTTCTAGTCATTTTGGAACATGGAGTTTAATGTCTGTATAATAGAATTCCATTTTTTAAATCCGGGGTTTAGGCTGGGGTGGTGTGGGGGTTGTCGTTGCACATTTCGCTACCACTCGTCAACAGGGTCTGCAAGAATTTGCTTGGTTGCGTACTGTGTTTCTACGGGAATATTTAATTAGCAACAGTGACAGCGCAATGGATTCCGGTACCGTTACTTACAATGCTTAAATTGGTCGCACAGAATGCAACGTAAAAAGGGACCATGGGGTCACCCTATTTCGTTGTTTTAGAATAAAAACCCTATCTAAATACCGACCCGTCGAGACGGGCTGGAATTAGGTTTTTTTACTAGGTGTATTGATTGTCCACCTGCTCTGTGGAATAAAAGAGTTCACATTACTGGCACAGCTGTTGTAGCTTATAGTCATTACGTTAGAGATGAAATAATGTAATTCAAACTTCTTGCAACGAGAGCAAGTAGAAATTCATGTGGTATACTAATTATACGTTTACAATGGGTATCTGGGGAATTTTTCCTGTCTTTCTTTTCTTTTTGTAATTATTTTGAGTGAGTTTGTCTTTTTTTCTTTTTCTCTTTGTTTTGTTGTTTTTGTTTTGTTTTGTTTTGTTTTGTTTCTCCTTAAGATAAAGTATAAGGAATCTTTAAGATAGTAAAAATGTCGGGTTTAGTTTATCATAAGATCGTTTTTGAGGTTCCTTCTATAGCAAATATTATTTACTTATTTATCTATCTATTTATTTATTTATTTTATGTCTGTTCGTACCGAGTGAAGATAAGGATTTTGTAAATGTTCAGTTTTTTACAAAAAAAGATATTTCCTTAACCTTTTGCTTGCTGGTGGCAAGTGATTCTGCCTTTGCGACCAGTGCAGACCAAGATCAACCTGCATATCCTGGTCTGTGCTATTCGCTATTCAGTCGGTAAATTGTCAGTGAACACCCCTTCGAATAATAAATGGTATTGCCCAAATTGAAAGTTGGACATGTCCATTCTGGATGTTTAGCAAGATAAAGGTCAAAAGCAACAACAACATAAACAACAAATGGCACGGATACTGTAATGCACTTTTTTGACTTTGGCATTTAGATTAATCAAAAGTAAACATTAATGCTGCAATTCTTTTAAGTATGTGCCAGTTTTATGTATATGAAAAATATAAGTTTTAGGTAGAAACTTTGTAAAAATAACAAAATAAAAGTTTTTGGTATATAATTCTCTCATGATTTATTTTCCTAGTTAGCAGAGATTATTGCTATATATGGCATATATATGGTATTTCCTTGAACGAACGAGCAAGCAACAATTCGGCTTTGTTTTGGAGAAAATACGCAATACTGAATTATCAAAATAACTTGCTGTCTGGAGTTTGCAAATATATACATTTTTAGAAATAATTTAGGATTATTTTAGTCGCTTTGCCAATAATCCCTCAAAATTGCTTAGTTCAGGTTAATATTAGAAATCAAATGAGACATTTGCATGTAAATGTGTCAGATACGCCGCATCTGCAAGACGTTTGTCTTGCTCTAGTGTTTCTATATCATGGTCAGTAACTAGAATTGTAAATAATATTGAATATAACCATATTATAAGTCTGTTTAGTAACCCCAAAGCTTTCGCTCGTCTTAGAATATCTAAAAGTCACTACATTACTTTTATCATTGTGAAAATGATGTTTCATAAAGTGTAACGTATTTATACAAGTACACTTACACAATATAAATATGTATACTAGTATGCGACTTCCTGTTGGATATTCGTTCCTGTTTTGTTTAGTTTTTTTCGGTTTTTTTTTTCAACATTCAAATGATTAACTGATTTCTGTGAAATTGGTTGTAAATATAGTCCTTTATTTCAAATTCGTAATCTGTTTTTGTGCTAATTATATTATACATTTCATCGCAAATGTGTACACTTATTTGACGCATTCAAAAATACTTTTATGCTGTTTTCTACTGTAACAGTCTTTGTTCCGAGCCTGTATAAGTGTTGTCGCAACTGCGTCTTTAATGTTGCATCAGCGTCTGTTACCATGCTAAAACGTTGCCTGGTTTTGCAAATCTTACTTAACATATATGTAGCTTAATGTTACCAAATAACATTCATATCGTGACTATTTAAATGACTCGCTCATCCCACTTTCCATTTAACGTATTGACAGGACTTTTAAACACAAATTAGAGAAAACTGTTTCCTTTGTTTTTTAATGACTAAAATGACACACGAATTGGTTTCGTGACAAGAACCATTAGCATTGTCAATTTACTCATATAGGATTGTTTCTATCGAACTGAATCATGCGCTATGCCATATTACATGTAAGTTTACAGTTTGGCGTCCTTTCTCGGGTTGTAAATGCTTTTATTGAATGTATCTGCAAAGTCTACATACATTTTGAAAATTCAAAAGTCGTTTGATCTGACACCGAATCGTAACACGGTTGTTTAATGACTCCATTTGAAATAATTTCTTTGATGACTTCATTAGAAATAATGTACGATGTTTTACGAACAAATATAGCCATGGCTTATGGACGAGGGGCTGTAGCTTGTAATGAATGGAAACTATAGAAGCAGCTAAAGATATATAAAATATAAGTAAAGTTTACATTTTAGGATATTATAAGGAATTCTTTCTGTTCTATTAGATCAACAACGAAGATATATTTATAATATAGGCTTATTGACTAGATCACATGATCAACGCACAATGCAGTGTCTTTGTTTTGCACGTGTTTTGACAAAGTTTACATCCGTACCGGGATTCGGTCTTGGAGCGTTGCTTTTCTTGTTGAATCGATCTGTGTCTTTTAATCAGTTTTTTTTTTCATTAAGGATACTTTAAGTTAACTCATATCTTTGTTTACATACAGGTAAAAAAGATTTTGCTACAACTTCCTAAATCTACAAATGAGACACAATACGGAAAACTTTTATTTACATATTTAGCTATTTTAGGTGTCGTTTCGAAAGACGATCGCTTCAACAGAAAAATTTGCTGGAAAGATAATTAAAAGCAGCGTCTGCTGAGACAACAAAATTGTCCACGGCAAAGTTTGTTTTATAAGTGTGTATGTTTACGTCTGGAACATAGGAAGGTGCTCACGGAAGCAATTCATAAAAATAATACACGTATGCATGTATGATGATACACAATCAAAAATGTAATACACGGACTTTCTGGTATTCAAATATTTGATAGCGCGTTTAGAACACTATATCAGTTATCGGAAGTAAACCGGAGTTTCAGAAACCTGCCACCTAGTGTTTTACATACGTAAGACAACAAGTACTCAAAACATTCAATTATCTGTATATAAGTTTGATATACGTTATGATATGAATTTTAGTTTTATTATTGATATTTCACGGCTATAACTTTAAGAATAGTTTCAAGCACATGTTCTGTTATCGTAACAACTCATTGACATCAAAAATGCATAATTGTTCTAGACACCCTAGAGGTACATAAAATATTTTACAGACACTGATGAGGATTTCATTTGTTAGACTTGATTTATCCTCCGAAATAGCTTTATTTAAGTTTCGAGCACACAGTTTGTAGACAATGTAAGATAGTGTAAGTTGATTCCATTTCTGATTGATTATTCTGAAGAAGAGTGGAGACAGACAATACTAAGGGCAGATTGTAGACTTAGAAAATGGTAAATTAAATTTAGAATTGAAATGCATAGTTCTGAATGAGAAAGTGGTTTCGAAATAGCAATGCGGATATCCGCATTATTCACTTGAATATAATTTCTTAATGTACAGAAATGTGTTTTGTGTCTAGCCCATTTAAAAATTCTTAAATTTTATTCGTTATTTCATTCATTTATTTATTTTTGTTATCAATAACTAATAAACCTTAAGTTCTATTTCTGTTTATACCAGTGCAAATGTAAATAACTGAAAAGCGTCCTGTACGCGTACAACTAGTTTAGTACTTTCAGAATACTTTCTGGCATAGCTGTTAAACTCTTCACTCTGTACATATTATCGTTATGTCTTTAGATTTCACTATTAACAAATGTATTCAGAGACTTTCCCCCAAATTGTTACTTCTTTATCTAAATGTCAAATCGTAATGTGCATGCATAATAACATTAAAGACGTGTTCAACTTAAATTTCAAAATTTGTCTTGATTCTCGAATAAAATTTTATCAAACTAATGTACACCTACTTCCACCAAAACCCAAGTTTACTTTAAGACATTTGAAAAAGGAAATCCAAGAATTTCATTCTAAGTATGTCTTAGTTCCAGCAGACAAGGCGGCCAACAATATTATCATCATTTGACGCCTGCATTATATTAATGTTTTACAAAACGAACTAAATAGCACTAAAACTTATACATTGAGTCCTTCTGTTAAAAAACAAATTGGTTCCTGATCACATTACTGAAGTTTCTAATTTAAAAGTTCGTATAGACGATCAACAAATTAAACTACCGACCATGTACTGGATTCCTAAATTGCATAAACAACCATATAAAGCTCGCTTTATCGCTAATTCAAGCTCTTGTACAACTACAAATATTTCAAAACTATTAACATCATGTCTGACTGCTGTGAAAGCCCACGTGGAAAGATACTGCGATAAAGTATACGAAAACTCTGGTAAACACTTATTTTGGTCGATTATAAATTCTGTCGAAATCCTGGATAAGTTTAAAATTAATAATTACAAGGTATCTACAGTCAGTACATACGATTTTTCTACTTTGTATACCACTTTACCACATAACTTAATAAATGACAAAATAACTGCCCTAATTCAAAAGACTTTTGCCAGAGAGAATGCTACATTTATCGCTTGCAATTTTGATAAAGCTTTTTTTACTAGCAATATTATTAAACATTATACTATGTGGACCTGTGACGAAGTTTGTAAAGCCCTTTCCTTTTTATTGAACAACATTTACACAAGGTTTGGGAATGCAGTTTTTAGACAAGTTGTTGGTATTCCCATGGGAACAAATTGTGCACCCCTTGTCGCAGATTTGTTTTTATATTGTTATGAAAGAGACTTTATGTTGAGCCTTTCTCCAGATACGCAAGCAGATATTATAACTGCATTTAATAATACATCCCGCTATCTGGATGATATTATTAATATGGATAATCCGTTTTTTGGTCATTTGGTGGGTACTATTTTTCCTAGGGAGCTTCAGTTAATTAAAACTAACAATTCGGATACTGCTGCTTCATTTTTAGATTTACATCTCTCTATTTATGACAATATTATACATACCAAAATTTATGACAAGAGGGATGATTTTAATTTTAGTATTGTAAATTTTCCCCATTTGGATGGGGATGTACCTACGGCTACATCTTATGGGGTATAATTTCTCAATTAATTCGGTTTGCCAGAGCGTGTAGTCATGTCAAGCATTTCAATGAACGTAATCAATATATTACAAGTAAACTTCTTCAGCAAGGCTACCGTTATTACAAATTGCGTAAATTTTTTACTAAATTTTATTATCGTAATTCTGATTTAGTTTTAAAATTCAATAGTAATTTAAAGACACTTTTAGGAGAAGGTATTTCTAAACCCGTTTTTTTATGGGGATGTGGTTTACAAACTTCGTAAGATCTTGGGTCATGGTAATTTTCCAAATGTATTTGAAAAGATTATCAAACGTTTTATTAAAAGAGGTTACGACCCAACTGTTATGAGACATACCGCATGTTTAGTGTTCAACACGTTTACAGTTGGACACTACGCTTCCCTCTTTGATTGCGTTTGACGGAAGAGGGGGAGGACTCTATGATGAGCAGTTTTTAAATCCTACCAGGACTGAACTGTTTTGATATTTGTCTTCTGGCCTGTTTCGTCGGGCCCTTAAGGGTGTTTCTCTTGTTGCTCTGTCTTCTGAAAAGGCATTGAGTACATACGTTTTTGGTTCTTAAGGTTTGCTTTTTATATATTTATACACGAGCATTTTTGTGTTTTACATGTCATGCCTTTTTGTTTCCATTACGTGTGTTAGAGATTCACCTGGAGGGGATTACTTTTATTTACACTGTCCCATGTCTTAGGAACATGGTGGGGGTAAGAGTGAGGTTGGGTGCGCACCATAAACCGGTTTAAGCTCCACAGTGGTGTTTTTGCCACTGACCGTTCCAAGGCGGTACCCCACTGTGTTCCTTTGTTTGTTCGTTTTGTCCTTGTGTGTTGACTTTGTGTGCGCGCGTGTGTGTATGCTTATTGTTCGTCTTGTCCTTATGTGTTGGCTTTGAGTGTGTGTGTGTGTGTGTGTGTGTGTGTGTGGTGTTCGTTTTGTCCTGGTGTGTGGGCTTTGAGTGTGGGTGTGTGTGGTGCACGCGTTTGCGTGCTGGGGGGTTCGTTTTGAGGAGGCTGTTTGATATTTTTCTTTGTTTTTTTGAGGTTTTCGAAATTTGTGCTGTGCACTGTTACTCTCAAAACATTGTGTAATATATGTATACACTTCAATTTGAAGCTTGGAATACGTAAATCTTGGGGTTGTGAAAAGTTACTTTTTACATAAATGTATGAAAAAAATGTAAATTAGCTCATAGTACCAAATATTAGTTACAAACTTGGGTTAAACTGCAATAAATTTGGGAATTTAGAAAACTTTCTAAAATCGACCTACTGCGGCAACACGTATATTAAGTACATCGCTTATATGAACAAAGTCAATCTTATTGACATAGATACTAATGTCATCCAGGTTATAAATTTCTCTTAAAATTTTAACCGTAATAATTTTAATAAAATTAGGAAGCAAAGTTACGAAAAAAATACACTTTTCATCAGCTCTTCATCAATCCTAACTTAAAGGGCAAGGTCCTAGAGGCTGCATATGAACTTATGTAATTGGATTTGGAGAAGTTCAGAACAATATTTCTGATGAAGCGTTGAACAAGGGTTGCATAATCAGCAATTATACATACATAAAATATAAGTTAACATACATTTTCGGATGATTTTCGTAATTCTTTCTGTTCTGTTAGGCCAATAACGAAGACATTTATATTTGTTTATTGACTAGATCACAATCCGTACCGGGCTGCGTTCTTAGAGCGTTGCTTTTCCTGTTGGATAGATCTGTGTCGTTTATTTTTTCATTAAGGATACTTTAAGTTAACTTATATTTTCTCTTTTCACCGGCAAAAAAACTTCCTAAATTTACAAATCTGCGAGGAGAATGTAAGATGAGACACAGTTCGGAAAACATTTATTTAGTATCTACTTATTTTAGGTGTCGTTTCGAAGGACGATCCCTTCAGCAGAGAAAAAAACTTCCAGGAAAGATAAAATGAGACATCTGCTTTATATTACCAGGTAAAATAATAAGCATGTTCGCTATATGTAAATGTAAAGTTTTAAACGGCAACGTTTTGTTTTGTATTTTTATGAACGTGTATGTATACGTCTGGTATATTGTAAGTTTCTCTACTGAGCTGGTGCTCAGAGAAAAAATCATAAAAGTGAAACAGGTATGCATGTATGCTTATAACTAAGTTATAAACTCAATCAAAAATGGAATATACGGAACTTTGATTTGAGGGCATTCAAATATTTTGTAGTTATTTTAGAATATTACATAAATTATTATTATTATCAAGAAATAAATTGGAGTTTAAGAAACCTTTCAACTAATGTTTTACATGACAAAAATAAGTCTTGAAGACATTCAAATATCTGTATATAAGTTTAATATACATTATAATCTATGCAATGCATTTTAGTTTAAGCATTGATATGCAACGGTATAATTTCAAAAATGTTTAAAGCATATGTTCTATTGTTTTAACAGTTCCACAAAAGAAGTTGTTCTAGTGGTACCTATAAAGAATTTTGCAAACACTGAATGACGATTTCATTTGCCAGACATTTGAGTTATCCTCCGAAAAAGCTGCTTTATTTCCGTTTCATACACACACTTTGTAGATAGTGGAAGGTAATTCCATTTTCTGATAGATTGTTCTGACGAAAATTGGAGACAGACAGTTCTTAGGACAAATTGTAAACTAAGCCGGTATTCATGCAACGATATGTAAATATGTGTTAAAAGATAGTTTGGAATACCCTAGAAAATGGTAAATTAAAGTTAGAATTGAAATTAATAGTTTCTGGATGAGCAAGGGGTTTCCGCTACGGACATTTCAGACAAAATAATTACCCAAACATGCATTCCATGGGATCTATATAGGCTTTTGGCAAACGCATTTCAAGTAAAAACATTTTTGCACTTAATCATTGTCTCAGTAAAGAGTGCAAATGCATTATAACGACAATAGTCTTTCTATTTACATCACTTTAGCTATTAATGTCCAAATATCTGCAAAAATAATGTAAAAGTTACAGAATGAATGCTTCATTTACTTTATTAAACTACGTATTGTTCTACTAAAGTATCTATTTCAGGAGGCATTTGTTTCAAAACGTCTGTATTGTTTTTTTGTTGTTGTTTTTTTATTATGTCATAACATTCTTATTATTTGCATTTATATTAAAGCTGTTCATTGCTTCAGTATGATTTCTGAGATCAGTCAGCCGTGTAAAACTATAGAAATGACATTTCTAACATGTAAATTTCCCGACACTGTTAGATATATTAGATATGATATTTCAACAATATTGACAATTGCAGCATCTGATGGTGCAATATAACCCTGTGCAAATAAATCATAATGTATTGAAACCTTTATAGAACCATTAGGGGTTTTGTGTAGTACATCATTTTGAGAAATAAATGTTTTATTCACTTAATACAATTGCAATAAGACTAAAGTCATGATCCATATTAAAGTAAATAAACATAAAAAGAGTTAAATTCAGATTTAAATGGTGATTGTGTGGTTCGGCGTGGCAGGAAAAAAAGGTTTATTTAGACGTTTGACGGAAATACTGTTTGCACATACTAAGGACTAAAACTACAGCGTAGAAAGAAATGTATTCTGTATATCATATATAATAATACATTACTACAAAACACAATATTTAACGGCTTGAGAAAATTGCGAGCGGATATTGTGTTCAAAAGAAGGCCTAGCTTACACCTTACAACTTCATATAATCAAAACGTAAACCTTTTATGAAAATTTCCATATTTATTAAACATTTTTCTGTAGATGCGACCGTGTTTAGAAGCAGACTGTGAAAACATAATTTTCAAAGGTTTCTAAGACATACGTACACAAGTTTATGAATTGCTCGTTTCCGCCTGCACATCTTCCAATAACTAATCCTCTGTAGCAACGTAATCAAGAGTTGCACAGTAATTAACCAATAAGGACTGAGAAATAATTTTGAGATTTGTTAAGCAGCCATTATCATAGAATTTAGCAAGGATATCGCAATAGAATGGCTACATGTTCTATGTTAGGTTAGTCAGCAAGTGTTAGCAAATTTTAAAATAGCTTCAGAACGCCTTCCAATATATTTTTCGTCATGACCCTACTTAACCAATATTGCTAGAGGGACAGATCACATGTGTCTATAGAAATATATTGCTAGAGGGACCGATTACATGTGTCTGTAGAAATTATTTACGCCTTTCAAGACCGATAATAAAGCGTCCATAGGTAAAAAGCGTTTAACTTATAAGTTACTGGATTCCGATGATTATTATCTATATTATTATCATTATCATCATTATTTCAGATATTACTTTTTTATTTAAATATTTAAACATAAAATTTAACATGTTGTACATTTGTGCCTGTGAATTATTTATGCTAGAAATGTTAAAGAATTTGTCTGTAGCCAGAAAAGTTACAATCGTGCAAAGTTTCGTAACATTCGCGCCAGTTGGCCTTTAATAGTGTTCCTATTATGTCCTTTAACCATTCCTCATCAAACAAATATTCTTTTTGAAACAATGATGAACATTGTATCAGCATTTCTTGTTTCATGTATTACTCTGAGATAACTCCGCAGTATTTGCAGAAAAAGAGCGGTTCATCTTCTACTGATGTGTCGTACAATATGAACGACGTAACTTTAATCTATAAATACTCGAATGACATGAATCATCTTAATATATGTAAATATCGAAAACAAGTAATATTTTGACGATTCTGGCCAATCTATGAAAATCAAATTTGAATATATTTAAGTTATATTCTATTATTTCATTATGTGACAATCTCCCTAATAAATATGTGTAATTACATATCCATTTAGATACATTTTAGTTTGAATATTCGTTATGGTTCGCATAATTAGGCCAGAGTTCTTTGATTTTTCGTTACTCAGACCCGCCGACCCTATTTTCCGTCATTTTCGAAAAAAATAAAAATTGAAATTTCAAAAATTGCAAAAAACTTTTCGGGCGACGATCGATGTTTTGCTGCATTCTGACGACGACGACAACGTCGATATTCGTCAGCGCATTATCCGTCAGTGTCATATAGGCGCAATTTCCGCTCAAATGGAAGCGTCTCTCATACGTAAACAAAAACTTGAGTGAAATTTAAGATTGTCTTTGAACGATTTATGCGCGATGGAAAAGCGGAATATTTGGTTTGTGATCTAGTATATAGACAATAAAACAACGAAAAACAAGTTCTGTAAAGGTTACGGTCAGTAACGGTGTCTCAAAATGTTAGAAAAACATAGATTTACCCGACGTAAATAACAACGGCAACATTGAATGTGAATTTGACATGCCTTTGCCAGTTATATATTTACATGAAGATGACGTATAGGAGCAACAAAGTGCTGCCAAAGGAGTCATCCGTTTCAGATTTTGGGTATTTTTTTGGAAAGGGTCCCAGGCCTGTGATTTGGAGCAAAAACAGCTCGGTGTTTGGGCAAAGGGGAATAAAAAAACCTTACGTAAAGTCAGTTTTGGGGGAAAACTGCATAATTTAAAAGATAATTTTTTAAGGAAAGGACCCTATTATGAAGGGGATAAAATCCTGTGCTTATGAAGACATATATATATATTACAAGTTGCCTGATTGGAGGTATTTATCTATATATATTCCATTGCATACAAATCCTTTTCAGGGACCTATCTAACTACTTATGCTTTCAGTCATTTTCTGGCCATCGAATATAAAATAAAGAGTGGCCCGACTTTGAATCACTTGCCCCTGACCACTGTGGGATCGAGCCCCACTCAGGTCATCATGTGAAAAAGATATCCAGCTGGCTGACGGAAGGTAGGCCATTCTACCCAGATGCCAATTCTTGCCTGAGATGATGCCCAGAGGAGTACCTGGGGTCTTCCAGCACCATTTAAGTCTGGAAAGTCACCATATAACCTATTAAATTGTGTCAGTGTGACTTATAACACAACATATAAATATTAAAATGTATTAAATAAAGATCTTGGTCAGAAAAGTTTATGAATTAAAAATAAAAGTATGCACATGCTAAAAATGAAACCAGCCGATCAGACCATTGAAAATTGCTATTCAGTCATCTATTTAATACTCGCTGGAGATGTTATGACTAAGGGCAAATAGTACCCATGCCCAAAGAATGATTTTGTTAAAGTTTTTGAAATCATCAATTTTATGTTCAAGATAATAAAAAAGTTAAACACAGAATGGTAATTTTCTTTGTATTACATGTTAAATGCGTATTAAAGTAGTGTTAAAATCCCTTCAGGCAACACATTTGAAGTGATCACTTATCGTCTGTTGTTTTAGTAATTTTACTGCCTTTTTATTTTTATTTTTTCCCTCCTCCTGTCAACATTTTTCTGCCCAAAATCCGAGTAACAAAAAATAAAAAAACTCTGGCCTTACTAACGGTGTTTCTCGATATTATATGGGGTTGCAATTATATCAAAAACGACAAATATATATTTCATTACATTGGGTTAAAATCGCATTTTTAGGACATTTTTAAAAACGTAAGTATAAATGATATGTCGCAAAAAGACAGAAATATAGAAAATCATTAATGACATTATTAATAGTTAAATGAGCTTAATATTTCATCAATGTGTGCGTTTGAAACTTTATCACTTTCATGTTAGAAAAACAGAAGAAAGATTGACATGTTTTACTTTTTGATTTTATTGATAAGTATATGGAAGGATTTTAATTTAAATGAACGTTTCACAGTGCATATATTTATAGAAAAAAAATGTTGCATCCAAACTCTTGTCTGCAGCTATCCCTGCAATCAGTTTTTTTTTCATTAAGTAGAGATAGACCCTAAACTTTTCAATGATAGAAACACATTAAATTAAGTCTAGATATTGATTTCCAAGTCCTTGACATAACCAAAAATGGTTTCACAAATGTGAAATTTATGATAGTTTTGTTAATATCAGTTACAGACGTTTAAATAATTTATTTAATTTGAAGTTGTGATCCACAAAGAATGACAACTCTTGCCTTGGGCTAGTATTTATAAGCAGAGATATCTATTAGTTTACTTCCCTTGCAATTACACAAATGAGTGGAAAATGAAAACGGTTTAAGACACAATATGATACTTTTTTGCACAACAAAAACATTTAGGATTTATTCATATGTATTTGATTTACCCCTCAAAACCTGGTTCCTATGATTTTGTCAACTTACTTATGGTGAAAAAATTACTTTTAACAAGCTGATAATAAAATGAAATACTTGTAAGTATTTTATAGTGCAGATAATACAGTTTTGCTTGTATCAAAATGTCACATGAGAATCACTTTTGTAATACAGAACACCTGGTAGGATTAGTAAGGTGCAATTATATTGATCTCTATTTCCTATGCCTACATTAAGTAATAAATATTACTTGAGAACAAACGAACGTATTCCTGTTTTAAAGGAGTAACGCTCTCTCTCTTAATAAAAATAATATAACATATTAGCTACACAAGCATATCAAAACCGTATCAAATTTTGGGCTACAATTTATGATTTATCCAAAAAGAGCAAATGTTTTAGCAAATTTTATTAAATAACATAAGTTTTGACTTTATCTACAAATGAAACCTACGCCGTTTAAGACACGCAAAATATGTTGGCTTCAGTGTTGTTTAATTTTAACAAAAGCTTTGTTTATTATATTAATCGTCGAGTCTTTCCTGTCAGAAACTGGTGAAAATCATCGTAATCTATGTATTCACTACCAACCAAGTCAACAAAACATTACACTCAACACTGCTATACAATAATTAGTTCAATAAAAGGGATACACAACAAGGAAAAAGACACAGATGAATTGTTAATTAAATGTAGCTATCTCCCACTGTAATTTTCTATTTACCTGGCATAATTAAACACGTATATCCATTTTTTACAAAGTCGCTCTTCAACACCAATCACTGCTTTAGATGTGACTATGCTCCTACAAAGCAAAGTCGATTTCAATGATACTACTGAGTCACGAGAATTTTGCTCTTATACCAAGAAGGTTGACTAATTACAATTTTGATATTTATCGTACTTAATACTAAGTTTAGTATTAGTTGAAAATCACATCTGTACGAAATTTAAATTGTTGATGAAAGGTAATAAACTGTAACATGACATTTAGATTGACGAGTGAATATCAATACGTGACACTAATTGACAGCACGCACTTATAAAGGAAACGATTCGAAGTATAATCCAAGAAAACATTGTTAAAATTTTATATTTTGCAAACACTAAATTTAATAGATACACATTGTTGGCTTGTTACAGGCTTGAGAAACTTTTGTGTTTACTCAAATATCATGAAACTGAAATAAATTATTGTGTTTCTCTTGCAAATTTGTGACTCGGTTCTCTAAATGGATATTGTGATAAAAAGTTTTTGTAATTTTTTATGAGGACAACAAAGAAATTTATTTAAAAGTAAAGCATTACTGCTTGATACATACTAGATCTAGTTTAATGTTCACTCAACAAAGATGATAGCCTTTGCTATACCACTGGCTTTAGGGGCACAATGTATACGCATATACTGTTCATAAACAAAAAAATGTTAGGCCCCTAGTTAGAAGTCTTTGGTAGTATACATGAAGCTGAACACTGAGGCGTTCGGGATATGCTCCCTCGAAATAATGCAATAAAATTTGAACCACGTGCGTCCACATAGCTACGTCACTGCTACTGGAAGATAAACTAATAATGTGTTTAAATATGGATTTTAAATGTTTTAATAAACTTATCGATTTACAGCTTATTCGTTTCATTTTTGTGAAGCTAAATAGAAGAACACACATTGAAGAAATATATTCTATTTTCGACCCTCTTGATCTTGAGCAAAAATATGTTGTATTATTGAAATTTCTAATCAAATGACGTGCGCATTCGTAAAAGCTTTTAAAACTTTTTATAGGAATACAAATAAACACATTATAAGGATCAGTGGTTGATAAATGTTTATGTACCTTTCTCATAAAATTTAAGAAAAATAATGATATCAACTGAACATACATTTGTATATTTCTCTTTTTACAAAAAGACTTAAATGTCTTTTTATAGCAGTACATCAGCGTGAGATATTAATCCATATATTGAAATACGCGCCTCTCTGGTGCACTACTTTTGTTCGTTATCGTAAGTAAAGTAGATACAGAAACACGTGCTTAATTCGGAAGTTATATATATGTTGAATGGGTCGGAAGTTTGACAACGCCAGTACTGTACTTACATGACGTAATCATCAAAACAACTTTATCATCTCTTTTTAGGTGTCTGCCTATAAAAGGATTTTCTTCATGTAATAAACTTTTTACCACACATAAATATAAAAATACGACCTGGACAGATATTTGATATCTATAGATAAATTGGATACATGCATTGCTGATGCCAGCTGTTCCTGTGATGGTGATACAAATGTATATGTTTTTCAAGGATCTATGATAAGTTGCATACAGGATGATAGTAAAATTACTAATCGGGACTTCTTATGCCCTAACCCCGTCTTGATATTTTTTATATCTTTCTAACTACAAGTTGTACATTTATGAAATTCTCATATGTTCTAAATGTGCAATTATCATTTGTGATAGTAGATATTTAGTGTGTTTGTATATATGATAACATATCAAGCTACATTTTTTGTCCAGAAATTATTTTTTTCTCTTGATGTTCATGTCTTATAATGGAATCCGTTAGTTCATAATAGACATTCATTGCAATTTTGTGACTTTTAAAATTGCAAAATGAATTAAAAGATATTATCATAGCCTTTTCAATTTTGTTTAAATTTAAATGTTATTTTGAATATATTGTCCTAAACATGTGATCATTTTCATAAATATAGACTGCTTGTAGTATAAATGATATCGCTAAACATCTCGAGGGAGCGGTCGGCTGTAGATCAAAGACAGAAATAGATAAGATAAGTTTGGATAAGATTTTTTTTGTCTGCAAAATATTTAGAAATAAAATAAGCTCTAAGGAGCTTTTTGAATGACGAATGCACATTGTTCCTATCCGCCTTATTGAACATTTCGGCTCCATTGAAAAATTTTGGTCATCAATGATGGCAAAAATCCGGTATCCTGTCATATTTTGGTTCCATTCAAAATGACGGGTTATTTGGGAAAATATCTGCTTTTGAAATTATATATAAAAAGTAGTCAGACTTTTGTTTTTAAAGGAAACGATTAAAGTACTGTGTGAGCTAGGGTGTACTTTATTATGATGCCTGAAGCTCCTTTAAAAGATTTTAGTACTCATTTTTCACTTTGTTAATTCAACTAAATTTAGTTAAGCATGGAATATCGAATGTAGGTATCATGCTAGTTCTAATTAGTGTTTGTTTTCCTTTGTTTTTGCAGGGTTTATATATTTTATATATTATAGGTCATATTTCCAGTTTTTATTATTATACCAGGTTTATACAGCGCCCTTTCTATGATAAACACGTTCAAAGGCGCTTTACCTATAGCAGTTTTGATGGTGGAGGAAGACTCAAAGAGCCCCTCCATGCGTTATTCGTCACGGGAGGGCACCTGGGTAGAACTACCAACCTTCCGTAGGTCTGGATGGCTTTTTCCCGTAAAGAATTCAACGCCCAAGTGAGACTTGAACCAACATCGGTGATGGGCAAGTGATTCGAAGTCAGTGACCTTAACCACTCGGCAATGGAGCGCCCACCCAATTCCCTAGAGTGGTTGTATCTGTATGTGTGCAATCAATATACCTTTTCCTAAAATAAATCAACGACCAAGTGATACTTGAACCCACATCGGTCAGGGGCAAGTGATTCGAAGTCATTGATCTAAACCACTTGGCAATCGACCTCCCAACCGACCCAACCCCCCACCTCCATTCCCTAGAGTTTTTGTATATGTATGTGTGCAATAAAAATACCTTTTCCTAAAATGACATTTTGTAGTACTAATAATAGCGTTACTTGTACACGTACATGTACAAACGTTTTTGTTGAGACCTAGCCTGTCTTTCAACATTAAAGATCATTGTTGCAGTAGCTGCGCATTGGCTTATGCAAACTGACGGAAGCAATTAATGTTATTTCACGGATGTAATGCAATGCCTTAAAAGGTAATCAGACAGAGTTTCTAAGCCAGTTATTCTGTCAACATCAGAATATGAAAAACGTCGTTAATTCTTTGACCTACCGCGAGCTGTGCAGAAAGAACTAATGATTTTCTTATCATAAACATAAGTTATGACAATTATCTTAGCAAGTAAAATTGAAAAAGAGGAAACTCCATAGGTGGCCCAACACAAAAAAATTGAGATGGTGCCGGTTCGGTTTGATTCAGCCTGTACATTAAAAATTGTGCAAATGCAGCTACTGTCCTCGCCCTCTAGCACCGGGTTAAGTGGAACTCTATATTTGCACATGTTACAAGTACCAAAAACAGTTTAGAGACATCTAGCAGATGTATTGATAAGTCAAACAAATACAGGATATTACATGAGTGTCTTTTCATACTAAATTTATTCAACGAGTTTATTAAATTCAATGTGGAAAGACACAAATTTAATATTCTTTCTATCACATGTTAACTTTTCCTGCCGAAACACCAAAAATTTTACTTTCTTTTACTATTATAAACGGGTTGGTTTGAACAACGTTTCTTATATTGTAAAGGACGTTGATGTCAAAGCTTTACTACGCTAGTGTATTATCAATTTTATGTAATGGCTTGATTACACTTCCGTGATGTCAAACATGTGATAATAGAATTTAATGATCTAGGCCTATTTCATGCTATTTTAGTTGAAAAGTTACCATCCTGTGGTAGCAGGGTTATTGTCTTTGCTAAAAGATAATTTGACTTCATTTATGAAAGGTTTGCTCATATATACTTTAACATGTATGACATATTCAGTTTCAGTTAATGTAGCTGCGTTCTGTGTACATAGCTATTCCTGTTTGATCTTTGCCTTTGTTTTCTTTCTGCAATTTTATAAACTGACCAATTTGAAAAAACATAGAATTAATACCGCATCTCTGGTCGTTTAGTGACACCCATAAATAGAAAGACTTTAGTGCTAAAATTTAAACAGTCATGTGAATGAAAAATTATAAACTATTGTACCATTTTACTTTTTTAGAAAATATGTCAGTTTCGTCAGTTAAAGTATCAACTTTTGTCTATTTGTTTTGCTGAATACGTAATGTAATTTGTTCACGAAAGAAATATGCGTTTTCCTTACATAATCAGATATTCTGTGACATCACTAAGTATATCGTCCTATCCGAGTGGGCAAGCTGTATAAATACCTACTTTGGGTGCAACTACATTTCACTCTGGGATTAATTTGCTATGGTGGAAATTATTTACGCAAAAGCTTGACAGATGTTGCGCACATGTGCATTTTTATCAAGTAATTTGCTGCAAATTAAAACAAACTGGACAGTTTAATTCAAATTACATTAACATAATGACTTTTATTCAAGTAGTTATATCGCTTTTTCTTAGTTTCTTAGAATATGTTTGCAAAATATACTGTTGTTCTCTCTATACGAAAACATAAATCCTAGCACTATGGAATATAGGGATAATGACTTTCATTTAAGTAGTTACATCGCATTCACTTGAGATATGTTAACAGAATTTATAATTCTTTTCATAATGAAAAGCAAGTCTAGCACTTTGAATTATAGGACGACAGAAGTCTTTGTAAAAAAACGAAAAATAACAGGAAAATATTTAGACAGATCTTAGAGTTTACATGTTTCGAGTATTTTTCTTAATTCCGGTTTAGATTATAAAAGACCGCAACACAGCAACAACAGTCAATTCATTTAGAAGTTTCATCAGGACTTACACGCAAGCTTTAAATCACTGCACGCACTTGAAGGAAAATCAAATATAATTTGAGTGCAGCACCTCTCGTTGACCAGACGCAGATATAGGTAATATTATGTTTAAACATAGCTGCTGACATATAAGTAAATTTATCCAGTACTGATGATTGCATCTGAGGAATCTTTTTTCATGGAACCTGTCTACCACTTTAAATGCAACGTTAACAAACTTCATTTGTCTGGCCTATATCATATCTTATATGATATGAATATGATCGATTATCGGAATCCCTTAAATGTTTAACAGCTTCAATATCTCATCTGATGCAGAAATCATGTAGAAATCTTTGATCAAAGTTACAACAACATTGACATGTATCAAGAATATAATGCAATCCGTTTGCATAATACTGTTAAACACTGATATAATGTTTGCTATTGTACTTTATATCTAAGTTGCTTATTTTAATTACTAAATATTTCAATAATATTGAAATAATAATAATATCAATATAATATAGTGTGACATGACGTGACGTAACATAACATAACATAACATAACATAACATAATATAACATAATATATATTAATATATTTTAAATTATTATTTTAATATTATCTATTTTTCTTATTACAAGTAACGAGTTAATGATTTCTCGAAATATATTAACTGATTTGTTAAACATGTTAAAATGGCATTCATGGACTCAACAATCGTTGAGACATTATACCTCTAATTTCATTATGGATTTCAATCATATTTGCAATAACTGTCAAATATAATTGGAATTAAAATGCGTCTTTCTAACAGAATTATTAGAACACGACATCTGACGCACATTTTAGTATCACACACGTTGCGAAATAATATTTATATTCAATTGATAAAGTAAAGAAGACTAGAGATGTGGCTGAACTAAAGTTAAACAAGCTACAAGAAGCTATTGTAAAAATTTCATTACTTAACAACTTTCTTTAGATGATCTTAACCTGAATTTTATATTACGATTTTAGCAGAATTCATTCAACAAAAGCTATGAACTATTATTACTTTTTACATGTTTTCATTTTTTTTAATTCGATGGCCAATCATAAATGTATTTAACGTAATTCAGTATAAAGTTCAGTCAGTTCAGGTCTACAAATACGCATTAGAGGCTCGTTACAACCTAAACAGTTACCCTCGAGCCAGATATTTCCATCCGCACCTTCTACCAGTGAAAGATTCTCCTGTTCTTGTGACAACTCAACGAAACCTCGTTAATCATTGAAGACGCTTTCTTTGAACCTTACGTAATAAGCGTCTAGGAATTAGATATGAACACCTTAGTTTCTGTTGATTTTTATTTAAGTAGAAGTATAGTCACTTCTGTGTAAGACAGAAATACGCTAATTAACATGGAAATTTAACTTTTAATTAACTAAATTGCAAACGTTTGGCAATAAGAATAATATCTCCGTTTCTAAAATCATTTTAATGTTTCCCTGGAAAATTTACTTGATTCTACAACCGGCTCTGGTCATATACGATCTAGGTTAACTTGCGCTAACAGTGATCAGAAAACAGCATGTGAATATTACGTCTTTTAATGATTAATTAATTGAGGAGCTAAAGCAGTATTCCTAGGTGAAGCATAATATTTGCATAAACATTTTATAGCTACCAGTGCATTAAAACGAATAATTGCCCCTGCATGATTTTTGCAAAAAATCTTCTTGAAAGCTTCGACAACTGAAATGTAGCTTTTCACTTTTATGTTCTTGTTTTTTAAATTTGTTCAGTTTTTGGAGATATACATATATGTATTTCTAATCTAAAGAACACAGTAGGGTGCCGCCTTAGAACGTTCAGTGGCAGAAGCACCACAGGGGAGTTTAAACTAGTTGACTGGCGCTCACTTTCAACCAATACTATGTTCCTATATTACACGGCACGTGAGTTCTATACATACTGAACAATATCCATAGGAACACGTCGTAAAATACAAGATATGCTGATGTAAAGATACATAAATCAAGACCCATGGGGCCGTAAACATATATACGCGACGAATTTGCAGTAGCCAGTAAAACAAAGAAAACATCATTAAGGGCACGACAAAGCATGACTGGAGACCCATATCAAACCAGTTGGTCCCTGTATTGGGATTTAAGAGAGAGCTAGCTACCATGGAGTCCACGTGTCCCGCCATCGCATAATCAAAGAGAAACTGTAACAATGCAGTGTGTCTCAGAACAAAAAGGCTTTAGCCTCTTGACATACATCGTCTTATTTTGGTTATGGTCGGAAATGTCAGAGTATTTTACGCAATGGTTAATCCAATCTCCATAAAAAAACTGTTTGTGAAATACCTTATCGCAGATAGCGCTAGGTGCCCTTCCAAGCATTATTTTATTTTATCACGCGCAGCACCTGAGTGTAACATCCGGCCTTTCATTAACCACTCTGACATGGATGCCTCGAAGCAAGGTCTGATCAGAAACATTAATGCTACTGACGCATTTCGGTGTCTGTCAGTAACACGTCTATCATACAATGCTATTGTTGCATTTTGGTGTCATTGTCGGCAACGCTATCACCATGTACAATGCTATTGTCACACGTCAAAGAATAAATTTTGCTCATAAGATTTAACAGAATGGAAGCGTATTGGATCATTTAGTGCTGTGAGAACCTTTCGATATATACTTTAAAACTGAACGAGCTTCTTGCATTGACAGAATGATGCTTCTAAAACATGAAAACCTCCAAAAAGGGATTATTAAAATAAGAAAATATGTAACGACATATTCACTTGCTGTCGAAAATTAGTTTATGTATTATAATTGAAATAAGGCATACGGATGAAAATTCAGAAATTATTATGACACTGATAAGACATTGTCTTTGTGACAATTAATTTAACATAAAATTATCCAAATTAACAGTTGCTCTTGCCTTTGTACTTACGGCTAAATATTAATTTTGTCATTGATCTTTCATACAAAAAGAAATAATAAATTTTTTGAATAAGGGAAAAAAACATGCACACACATACAAGAACCTGAACAATGATTTGTTTTAAAAACTTCGTGGAGATTTTATTTCTTTTCCACAGTGATAATCTATCTTTAGAGTACATTGCCCTTAAATCAGTAATAGACTTTGTATGGCTTGGCAATACTTTTTTTTAACTTGTTCG